>NC_041232.1:60513843-60608585 GCF_002837175.3 Physeter macrocephalus | reverse complement strand
AAGACTCAAATCAATAGAATAAGAAATGAAAAAGGAGAAGTAACAACTGACACTGCCGAAATACAAAAGATTATGAGATTACTACAAGCAACTCTATGCCAATAAAATGGACAACTTGGAAGAAATGGACAAATTCTTAGAAATGCACAACCTGCCGAGACTGAACCAGGAAGAAATAGAAAATATGAACAGACCAATCACAAGCACTGAAATTGAAACTGTGATTGGTCTGCTTCCAACAAACAAAAGCCCAGGACCAGATGGCTTCACAGGCGAATTCTATCAAACATTTAGAGAAGAGCTAACACCTATCCTTCTCAAACTCTTCCAAAAGATAGCAGAGGGAGGAACACTCCCAAACTCATTCTATGAGGCCACCATCACCCTGATACCAAAACCAGACAAAGACGTCACAAAGAAAGAAAACTACAGGCCAATATCACTGATGAACATAGATGCAAAAATCCTCAACAAAATACTAGCAAACAGAATCCAACAGCACATTAAAAGGATCATACACCATGATCAAGTGAGGTGTATTCTGGGAATGCAAGGATTCTTCAATATACACAAATCAAACAACGTGATACACCATAGCAACAAACTGAAGGAGAAAAACCATATGATCATCTCAATAGATGCAGAGAAAGCTTTTGACAAAATTCAACACCCATTTATGATAAAAACCCTGCAGAAAGTAGGCATAGAGGGAACTTTCCTCAACATAATAAAGGCCATATATGACAAACCCACAGCCAACAAAGTTCTCAATGGTGAAGAACTGAAACCATTTCCACTAAGATCAGGAACAAGACAAGGTTGCCCACTCTCACCACTCTTATTCAACATAGTTTTGGAAGTTCTAGCCACAGCAATCAGAGAAAAAAAAAAAAAACAAATAAAAGGAATCCAAATAGGAAAAGAAGAAGTAAAGCTGTCACTATTTGCAGATGACATGATATTATACATAGAGAATCCTAAGGATGCTACCAGAAAACCACTAGAGCTAATCAATGAATTTGGTAAAGTAGCAGGATACAAAATTAATGCACAGAAATCTCTGGCATTCTTATACACTAATGATGAAAAATCTGAGAGTGAAATTAAGAAAACACTCCCATTTACCATTGCAACAAAAAGAATAAAATATCTAGGAATAAACCTACCTAAGGAGACAAAAGACCTGTATGCAGAAAATTATAAGACACTGATGAAAGAAATTAAAGATGATACAAATAGATGGAGAGATATACCATGTTCTTGGATTGGAAGAATCAACATTGTGAAAATGACTCTACTACCTAAAGCAATCTACAGATTCAATGCAATCCCTATCAAACCATCTTCTTTAAAATATATATATATATATATAAAGCTCTTCAAGAGTTCAAAAGCTCATCTGTCAAGTAATAATTGAACTAAAGTTGGTTAGAAACTTAGAAAAATCAGGGAATGACTACCAAAAAAAGTCAATGTAATCACTGACAGAATTCCTAGAAATAACTCTGAAATAAAAGCAGTATTTAGTCCCAATTGTTACTCTGCACTGCTCCTTAAGTAATCATACAATGTAACATCAGGACATCAGGTAGCGACTTAAAAAGGGATCTAATCCAATCTTCCCATTTTACAGAAGAGAAAACCAAAACCAATAGACAACTGCCCAGGGTCTTAAGAAAGTAAAGCATGGAACCAAAAGAAAATCAGGTCTCCACTGGGGAGTTTATTTCCAGCTATGTCTTTCTCAGACTGCTCCCGAAGTACTATACACTATGTTTGATTGTAAGGGGAACTGCCTAGCCCCTGGGGGTAATACAAAAACGAGCAAAGCAGATTCCAGAAAGTGTCCAGAGTAGGAGAGTGAGAGGTTTAGAGATGGTATTTACTAATGAGGAATGGTTGAAAGAGGTTATAAATAGTTCCAGTTACTGGAAACCAAATTGGGCTACTTTAAGCAAAAATGAAAATTTACTGGAAAAGCACCTTTACTTGATTGAGTACCTCAAAGAACCTAACGATGCTGGAACAAATAGGCCTCATTCATTTGACTCAAGCCCCAATCCTTAGTCTGTTTCTCTTCAAAATTTTAGATTCTCTGGAGAATGTGATGATGCTAACTTTGGTCAAAAGCTTTCCTGACTCCTATTAACTGCAACCGGAAGGGCAATTGCCAAAGAAGTGACAATCATCATGGAAGGCAGCTCCTTCACCAGTACAGAGATCTTGAGAGCAGAATAACAACCATGAATCAGTTTCTAGAAGGCTACTTTTGGATGATCATTACTACACAATTACAGCCACTACAAAATAGAAAATCTGCCTTTTAAACATTCAAGCAATTGCTGGGGCATCTGTCAGGAATGTTAATAAGATGCTGAATACAGGCAAAGCTATCCTGTTAGAAGTCAGGATAGTGGTTACAGGGGGCAAGGTGGAGCCAAGAGGGACTTCTGCTTCTTAATCTGAGAGCTGGTTACTTGGGTATGGGTACAAAAGCTAAAGCGTACACTTATTACTTTTCTGTGTGTGTTATAAGCCAATAAGACATTCAAAATTTTTTTTATGATTTAATGACCTCAGCCACCTTGAATAAAATGGTAGCTAGGAGATGGATGAAGACAGAACAAGGCTTTTAACACATTTTTTTTAAGTACAGGGGAAAAAAGGTCGAGCTCTATTTTATAAGATGGTACATTACAGAATAACTTATACCAGATGCAGAGGGGGAAAAAATTTCAGGAGGAAATGGGACTACAACAATTGTTATAAGCCTTACAGAGATGCCCTATAAAGAAGGATGTGAGAGGCTCAAAATCTTGTAAGGCAACTAACAAAGCACAGTTTCATGTATTATCACATATCCTTTTTCTATTATGAAAGATATGGGTGGGAACATACTCAGCTGTTTTATAATTGGTCCAATCAGATTCTAGTGCAGACACAAGCTTTTTTTCTCACAAAGCATTTAATCTGCATATGACTGGCAATAGGTTTGCACAACTACAGTCACATTTTGAGTATTATAACCAAAAAAAACTGCTTAGGCCTCACTTCCATAGACCACCCCCCCATCCAGTATTTATAAACAATAAGTTTTGATAGAATAATTTCCTGCTCTTCATATATTAAAACCAAAAAAAGGAGACTTCAGAGTAGAAAGGAAGAAAAACACAAAAAGAGGGCAGGCTCTGATGATCAGCTGTTGATACAGTTAACCTACTATTCTAAGAAAACAACATTAAAAATTAATCATTTTTGCTCTCATTTACAGATTCTGAAGGTGACCTCTTAGATAACATTCCTACTTATTTTTTCTAACTGAAGGTAGAGTGAATCCTTGTAGCTTCAGGGAAATGCTTATCTGCCTCCCTTGCTTTTTTTAGGGTTAATGTTAGCCATTGGTTCTAAGCAGCAATCAGTCTTAAATGCAAAAGCCTCCCCACATCAATTCTTCTGCAGAGGGGTGAACCAACATTAACCAATGGCCCATAGGACCATGTGAAAGGAGGTTAGGGTCTGATTATTCATAAAAGCTTCAGAGAACAGGTACTGAAAGAACTGTTTCAGCACAGTTCCATAACATAAAGATACATGCATTCATCTTCCTAGGTCAATTACCAATGAAGCTTGCAGAAGAAAAGAAGGAAAACGGAACAAGGATAAAGAAAAATATTAGCAACAGGGTTGTAAATTGAAACTTATGGCAAAATTACGTGAGCACAGAAGAACTAGAGATGATGGAAAAGTCTCCATCTCACTGGCAAAGAGCATCTTGTGAAACTGGACTGTCCAAAAATTAACACCTAGAAATGACATCTAGGTAATGACAGGAGTTCATCACAGCAATCCAAGGCAGCCATAAAAGATGCATTCAACCATTAGTTAGGAAAGCATGCCTTCTAGTCTATGACTAGAAGAAACACAGAAGCTAAGTGAACACATCAAAATCTAAAAGAAAAGAGCAGGGAAAGATGTTAGCATGCAAGAAAAGAAAAACAACTGTTTGACACACACACACACACACACACACACACACACACACACACACACAAAAAGAGGCACATCACAACTAGAATTACTGATATAAAAGTCAACAAACCGGAATGCTTCCAATATGGAAAAATGGCACCCAAACGCAAGTTAGAGCAACCACAGTCCCAAAGAGAACAACTCAAGAACCAAGTCTGAGTTTTTTAAAGCTCTCAGAAAGCCCACAAGGTAGAATACCAAAAGGAAAAATAAGAACAGGACAACTAAATCCAAACAAAACATCTATGCATGCAAATCGAATTAGAACAAAAAGATGTGGATCAAAACCTAAAACCTTCTTCCAAGCGATAACCCTGCCAGAAGCCCATCAATACTTCATAACTGCAACCCTAGACCTGTAAAAGAAATAAATTCCAGATGAGATACAGGCAGCTAAAGGGGCAATTCCGAAGCAACCAACAAGAAAGGCTCTCCCCGGCACCTGCTTCTCAGCTTTTTTTTTTTTTTTTTTTTTTTTTAATTTATTCTTTGGGTCTTTGTTGCTGCACGCGGGTCCTCTCTAGCTGCGGTGACCAGGGGCTACTTTTTGTTGCGGTGCACTTCTCATTGCAGTGGCCTCTCTTGTCGCAGAGCACGGGCTCTAGGCATGCAGGCCTCAGTAGCTGTGGCACACAGGCTCAGTAGTTGTGGCACACGGGCTTAGTTGCTCCGCAGCACGCGGGATCTTCCCAAACCAGGGCTCGAACCCGTGTCCCCTGCATTGGCAGGCAGATTCCCAACCACTGCGCCACCAGGGAAGTCCCACTTCTCAGCTTTTTAATCTCAATGTTTGAAAGATTATCATGCTTCTTCTAAAGAAACTGCTGAAAAATTTTTCAGAAAGACACAGCAGAGTCAGTGAGATCCTACTCAGTCCTAGACCCAAGGGCCAAAATAAAAGATCCCCTCAAAATGATACAAGAGTCCATTCAAAGTACTCCAACAGAATTTGTCAACTCTACATTCCATTTTATGGACAATTATTAACCACCACTGAGATTTCAAGATAGATCTGTCACCTCCAAGATATGATTTCTCCAGGATTCAAATTAAAGGATCAGAATTTAAAAAACCAAAAAAACACATCTTTATGCTTCAGAACCTGTAAGAAAAAGTCCTTGAAAGTAATGTTATAGCATGTTATTTAAAATGTACCCAAAGTCACTTGACTTAGTTAAGAGTGAAACAAAGGGTAAAATGACAATCTGGATAAAAGACTTTAACAAGTTCAGAGAAGGGTGTACTAGAGATAATCTGTGTGCGTGTGTGTGTGCTGGAGGTGAGAGAAACTTGGAATTTAATTTTCCAAGTTTTAATAGAAATATAGTAATTTCAACTCCAGATAACAAAAATATTGGTAGAAAAAGAAGCTCAAGATATCATTATGGAAGGAAAGTTTAACAAAGAATCTGAAAAGAAGGGAAGCTCACTCTGTAACATTTCTAGGCACAAGGAGAAAATAAAGAAGGGAAAGTCGGTAGGAGTTAATAGAGAACTGGACCATATCACTGATATGTCTCAGAAGAGAGTAAGAGATTAGACAGACAGCACAGGTTATGACCTATTCTTTCCTACTTAAGTAGGAACACATGAGTAACACTGAATTAAAATTTGAAAAGTAAGTCAAGAGGAAGTTGGTAACTGGATTATGTGCTCCTGGCACAACTGAAGATAATTTACCTACATCAATCTATCAGTCAATATGCAGAATAAGTTTTATAATACACAGTTTGAAATGAAAAATACTGTAATAGTCTAGAAAGATCTTGGCATGGGGCTTAAAAGTATAATAATGTCTTCTATACTTATATAATGCTGAAATAAAATAATGACAAACGTATACTGAAGTAAAGGAAGAAAACAAGAGTTCTATCTTCTTCATCTCATGGATAAGTCAGCTTGAAGGAAATAGATGGGAAAATGAAAGAGAACTTAATAAGAAAAAGTTTTTGACTAAGGCAGAAAAAAAAAAGAAAAAAGAATGAGGTAAAGGAAAGATTAAAGAATGAAAATTCTTTCCCACCAGAATAGGGGAAATAACCATTTAGAAAGAAAAAAGGAAGCAGCTATACAGGCATACTTACAGCATAAATATAGGATAGAGGATGAAGCGCTGGGACAATACTAGTTCTGATAGAGTATTAGCCACTTCTGGGGAGATGGCATGTTAAATTATGACTTAAATCTACATCCTTAAAGTCCCAATTGTTTAACTAAAAGATGCTTTGAGAAAGTATAATCAGTTCTCATTAGAAGAAGGATCCTCAATTTATGTGCATGTGTATTTTGCCCCCACTCTCCACTCCTAAATTCACCTTTTAAATAAGCAACAGAAGAATGCTGGTGAATGTTTCATTACATTCCTAACCAAAGATTAAAATCAGATCTAAAAATAAGGTAAGATACTATGTTATATACCCACCAGAGGAAATCACAAAATCACAACTTAACTCTTGTGACATAGGAGAAAAACTCTACATAGAATACAGATTTTTCCAAAGACTAGATTTTGTTGTGTATGTATGTGTGTGTGTTAAATGTTCCTCAGGTATATCTCTGAGGGGGCGGCAACTAATTCGTAGGACTGTATCTTAAAGCAAGAGTCAGTAAATTTTTTCTGCAAAGAGCTAGACAGTAAATATCTTTGGCTCTGCAGGCCCTAAGGTGTCTGATGAAACATCTCAATTCTGCCACTGGAGTGCAAAACAGTCATAGACAATACGTAAGTGAACAAACATGGCTCTATTCCAACAAAACTTTATTTATGGATAAATAAATTCGATTTGAATTTCATATAACTTTCATATCACAAAACATGTCTTCTTTCAATGTTTTTCCCCCAACCATTAAAAAATGTAAAAACCATTCTTAGCTTGAGGTCCATATACAAAAAGGCAGCAGGCCAGATCTGGCCCATGGGCTGTAGTTTGCTCATCACTACCTTAAAGAATGACAAACCTTATAAAACTATTTCCATAATACTGTACACTAATTTGATGCCTTGTGGCTTTTTTTTTTAATTCCTAAGAAACAAGAGTCCCTAAATCACACAAACATCACTAGAAATACACTATTAGGAACTGACCAAAGTAACCTGCAACCTTTCATGAAAGATAAGGAGAGGTGCTCTACCAGGACGTGGAAGCAACCTAAGTGTCCATCGACAGATGAATGGATAGAGAGGATGTGACACATATATACAATGGAATATTACTCAGCCATAAAAAGAAACGAAATTGAGTTATTTGTAGTGAGGTGGATGGACCTAGGGTCTGTCATACAGAGTGAAGTAAGTCAGAAAGAGAAAAACAAATACCATATGCTAACACATATATATGGAATCTAAAAAAGAAAACAGTTCTGTAGAACCTAGGGGCAGGACAGGAATAAAGACGCAGACATAGAGAATGGACTTGAGGACACAGGGAGGGGGAAGGGTAAGCTGGGAAGAAGTGAGAGTGGCACTCACATATATACACTACCAAATGTAAAACAGATAGCTAGTGGGAAGCAGCCGCATAGCACAGGGAGATCAGCTTGTGCTTTGTGACCACCTAGATGGGTGGGATAGGGAGGGTGAGAGGGAGACGCAAGGGGGAGGGGATATGGGGATATATGTACATATAGCTGATTCACTTTGTTATACAGCAGAAACTAACACAATAACGTAAAGCAATTATACTCCAATAAAGATGTTAAAAAAAAAAGAGGTGCTCTAGGAAGAGGTATGAGGTCGAATGCAGATTTCTCAATTATTTGCTCCCAATATATTTCAAGATAAAGTGAAAGGCAAGAAAATATGGATTGGGGGTGGGGGGGAGTACGGTGATACTTATGCCATACCAGAAAACTCAGTCAAGCCACCTAGACATTTGCTAAAAATAAGAGACAAACATTAGTTCTGGTTCACATACATGTGTGACCGAGATGTTCTTGATATAAGACAATATGCAACACATTCTGAAGCTCATACGTGTCTATAATCAAAATGTATTTCTTAAACCACAGGAATCTGAGAAATAGCCCCACCATTCATGTCAGCCATGCCATGGCATGCCATACCATTTTCTTCTCTCCAATTAATATCCTACCTTGCATGTTCCTGAACTCCCACAATCTCCACTTCACTATCTGAAGAAGCAATATTAATTTCTTCATTGAGTGGTGCATTGCCAGCAGATGTTTTGTCACTTGCTAGGAATCCTGGATCCAAATGACCTGAGAGAGAAAGGGAAAAAAATAAGCACTACATTTTGACTCCTTATAAGCAGCAGGAACAACTCACTGACAGATTTCTCCTTCCAGTTTAATCACTGAAACAGAACCCCCTCTTGAAAGCTTGCCTCAGCGAAACTGTTACCCATGTCAAGGAAACTGGGCAGTGTTCTGTTAAAAAAAAAAAATTATTAAACAGAATACATGCACATTGTTAAATGAATGTTGAAACAACATGGACGTATATAAAAGTAAGAGGTAAGAACTTCAAGTCTCTCACTTTCTATTCGCATCCCTTAGGAGAAAAAACTTTGGAGTACTCTGACAAATATGTATATCTAACTATAGGTATATATAAACTGTAATTATACTCTACTTCATTCTATAATGCTTTTTGCATTCAATTCTAGTCTGCTTTTAAATGATCTTCATATGACAGGTTTGTCACCACTCAGAGGTCAATGGGGTTCTCTACTGCTTATCATTTTAATAGAACAAAATTCTAAACCAGAAAAGCTCAGAAGGGGACTTCCCTGGTGACGCAGTGGTTAGGAATCCGCCTGCCAATGCAGGGGACATGGGTTCGAGCCCTGGTCTGGGAAGATCCCACATGCCGCAGAGCAACTAAGCCCGTGCGCCACAACTGCTGAGCCTGCGCTCTGGAGCCCGCAAGCCACAACTACTGAGACCGTGTGCCACAACTACTGAAGCTCGCGTGCCTAGAGCCCATGCTCCACAACAAGAGAAGCCACTGCAATGAGAAGCCCGCCCACTGCAATGAAGAGTAGCCCCCACTCACCACAACGACCGAGATGTTCTTGATATAAGACAATATGCAACACATTCTGAAGCTCATACGTGTCTATAATCAAAATGTATTTCTTAAACCACAGGAATCTGAGAAATAGCCCCACCATTCATGTCAGCCATGCCATGGCATGCCATACCATTTTCTTCTCTCCAATTAATATCCTACCTTGCATGTTCCTGAACTCCCACAATCTCCACTTCACTATCTGAAGAAGCAATATTAATTTCTTCATTGAGTGGTGCATTGCCAGCAGATGTTTTGTCACTTGCTAGGAATCCTGGATCCAAATGACCTGAGAGAGAAAGGGAAAAAAATAAGCACTACATTTTGACTCCTTATAAGCAGCAGGAACAACTCACTGACAGATTTCTCCTTCCAGTTTAATCACTGAAACAGAACCCCCTCTTGAAAGCTTGCCTCAGCGAAACTGTTACCCATGTCAAGGAAACTGGGCAGTGTTCTGTTAAAAAAAAAAAATTATTAAACAGAATACATGCACATTGTTAAATGAATGTTGAAACAACATGGACGTATATAAAAGTAAGAGGTAAGAACTTCAAGTCTCTCACTTTCTATTCGCATCCCTTAGGAGAAAAAACTTTGGAGTACTCTGACAAATATGTATATCTAACTATAGGTATATATAAACTGTAATTATACTCTACTTCATTCTATAATGCTTTTTGCATTCAATTCTAGTCTGCTTTTAAATGATCTTCATATGACAGGTTTGTCACCACTCAGAGGTCAATGGGGTTCTCTACTGCTTATCATTTTAATAGAACAAAATTCTAAACCAGAAAAGCTCAGAAGGGGACTTCCCTGGTGACGCAGTGGTTAGGAATCCGCCTGCCAATGCAGGGGACATGGGTTCGAGCCCTGGTCTGGGAAGATCCCACATGCCGCAGAGCAACTAAGCCCGTGCGCCACAACTGCTGAGCCTGCGCTCTGGAGCCCGCAAGCCACAACTACTGAGACCGTGTGCCACAACTACTGAAGCTCGCGTGCCTAGAGCCCATGCTCCACAACAAGAGAAGCCACTGCAATGAGAAGCCCGCCCACTGCAATGAAGAGTAGCCCCCACTCACCACAACTAGAGAAAAGCCCATGCGCAGCAACGAAGACCCAACGCAGAAAGAAAGAAAGAAAGAGAGAGAAAGAAAGAAAGAAAGAAGTTCAAAGGCACAAATGGAGTAAATAATAGTCATTAATATCATATTTATACTGGGATGCCTTAAGAAAGACTTAACAATCTTATCTCAATTTTAAACAATTTTAACAATTTTCTCTTAAGGAATGTAGATTTGACAAAATCGGACCCAAGGGAGTTCCCTGGCAGTCCAATGGTCAGGACTCCAAGCTTTCACTGCTGAGGGTGTGGGTTCAGTCCCTGGTTGGGGCCAAAGAAAGGGGTTAAAATTCAACCTATGTACTCAGCTCTTGAATGTTCTGACTTAAAAGGATGAATTTTAGGATATCTAAGAGTTAACATGGAATAAACAGAGCTGCAACAGGTACAAATTTTCATTTACTCTTTATTTTTATTTGAATATATTGTCATCTGATACAAAATTATTTCTCCCTACTTAAAAAAAAATCCCTTGTGACACATCATAAAAGCTAAACCAATATAAATAAGATTTTATGTACACAACTTTCTCTTCCCCTCTCACCTCACTCGCCTCAATGCTTCAAGGTCATTAAGAAACCTTGTACTTTCATACTCCTGCCAACTTCTAGTATAACCCTTTTGGAAAATCATGGACAATCCCAAAGCAAAAGCCTTACAATTTTTACACTCTCTGACCCTATAATCCCATCTCTGAGAATACAGCCTAACAGAAAAAACTTTAAATAAGCAAAGTGTCATGACGTCAAATGATAGTCACTGGAGTGCTATGTAGAAATTTGGGAAAAGTGTATGTATAGCATACAAAGAGTTACATATAACAAGATAAAAATATGTATGGGCTAGTTAAAAGCTATGAAAAGTAATCAAACTTGAATATGATTGTGGGTCTTTTTTTACAATTCTTTAATATTATTTTTACTTTTCTTCTTCAGTTGAAAATGATGCACATATGAGAAAACAGAAGATTAAAAAGGCTTCTAGATACAACTGGTGATTGAGATTGTATTACAGTCTGCATAGGCTTGTTAACCTTCTGTATTAAAAAATAATCTAGATAGGATTCTACGTGGTATGGGCAGTGGTACTGAACCCTACAAGCATACAAAAGGTGGCATCCACCAGACAAAACCCAGTTTTGTTAAATCTATGGTGGTTACTTAAGTGGAATTGGTTAAGTCTGGATTTGGTATACCCAGATTCTTGCTCTGACCCCAATACTTTGCTTGCGGCCAAGTCTTTTATCCAATTTCTACTTCAATGTTGTAGTTAAGACTGTCGTCATGAACACGGTTCCTAATGCACTGCTACAGAGGAATATAAATTGATAGTCTCCCTTTTTCCCAAACCTTCAACTTGTCCACATTCAGTATTTTGAGCAGCCTTGCTTTGCACAGCTATAACAGTCTACTTTATCTATTTGTTTCTAAAATAAATACTTGTTTATGATATGCTGTGCACTGTGCTCAGTGCCAGGAATACTACAGGGAATAAACAAGGGAGGCAGTTCCCACCCTCAACGAGCTTACAATATAGTCAGGGATAATAAAAAGCAGTCCATTGCATTATGGCTTGAAAACTAGTCTGATAGGGAGGTAAATAATAATGCCTTGGATGCACAGAGAAAAGGAATGTTTCCTGGACTTGAGGATAATCAAGGACACTGAGCTCTCGGGGAAGAGTAGGCACAGGTGAAGGGAAGTACCATAAGGAACACCGTGTGCCCTTGAGGGTATAAAAGTTTGGTGAGGGCTTCCCTGGTGGCACAGTGGTTGAGAGTCCGCCTGCCGATGCAGGGGACACGGGTTCGTGCCCTGGTCCGGGAGGATCCCACATGCCACGGAGCGGCTGGGCCCGTGAGCCATGGCCGCTGAGCCTGCACGTCCGGAGCCTTTGCTCCGCAACAGGAGAGGCCGCAACAGTGAGAGGCCCGCGTACCACAAAAAAAAAAAAAAAAAAAAAAAGTTTGGTGAGATTTGGGATAATGGTAGAAAAACAAAAAAAGTAATGAGAAATGAGCTGCCATAAGTCAGCAGAGGTCAGATCACGGGGTAAGGAATCTGGACTTGACCTTACCAATGAAGGATTTCAGCAGAGGAATGACATAATCTGATTTTGTATTTTGAAATTTTTCCTTTTGGAGTATGGAAATGCAACTAGTAGCAGGGCAAGGAATACTAGAGGCAAGGAAACCAGTTAGACTGCTATAGTTTCCTGGGTGAGAAACAACTATGGCTGAACTAGGAAAGAAACAAAAGGAGGAATATTGTGTTTCTCTAAGTACAAAGGGTGATTAATGTTGGGAATCAGGCAAAGTAAAAACGATGCCTAGGTTTCTGATTTAGGTAACTGGATACAGTGCCATTCAGTGAACCAATGAACATGTGAGGGTGGTTGCTTAGGATGATAATGTGCTTTTGAGATGTCCAATAGGCAGTTGAAGGTACTACTGTTCTAAAGCTCAGGTCAGAAGTCTAGAGAGGAAATAACAGATTTGATAAGTCCTCCCAATAGGTGGGGAGATAAAGGTCATCCAGAGGAGTGAAGGGGGCTTAGAATAGAACCTTGATAAACACCAGTAATTAAAGGATGGGCACAGGAAGAGGAGCTCACCAAGGTTCAGCAAGAGACAGAGAAAAAAAACCTGAAGATATGAAGCCAGGGCACCATAAAAAGAGCATTTCTAGGAAGAAGTGCTTAACAATGCCCAATACAGAGGCCCAATAAGAGTAGGAACTAAGTAGAGGCCACTAGAATTGGTGATAAGATGACCATACATGACCTTGGCTAGGGGAACCTCAGAGGAATGATGGGGCTGAAGCTAATGTAGCAAAGCAAGCCGAAGAAGAATGGAAGGGAAGGAAGAGCAGACACATTTTAAGAAGTCTGGCTATGGAGGAAAAGGCAATAGATGGTACTGAGAGGAATATGGGTTTGAGGGAGGGGGATGCATATGTGCATGTAGTATTTTTACTGGCCATATTTAGAAAAAAAGGCAGAGAATAGCTGTGATGGCAGAAAGCTGAGGTAATCTTGATCTGTAAAGAATGCAGAAAGGCCATCTGCAGAGCACAGGTGTGGGTAGAGAAGCAGAGTCGGTTTAGAAAAGTGAAGTAGCCACTGTGAAGAAAGAATGCTGCCTAAGGAAAGGGGGAAGGTGCTGGGCAGCACTGAGAGCCAGGATGAGACTGCAGATTAGGAAGTTAATATGACCCACAACTTTCCAACTACATGAAAAATCATCTCCAGCGTGGATAAAGGCTGTGAGTGTGCATCCAGAGATCAGACTTGGCCAGCTGGGTACAACAGGAAAGCCAACTATACGAGGAGCTGAGGATATCGGTAAAGGAGAGTTGGGCTTAACATATGCTAGATAGGGAAAGAAATGCAGCTAGGGGGAGCTGAAAAAGGAGTGGGTGATAGGTTCAATGAGGTAGAGGAATAGTGCAGTGGAAGTAACAGTATGAGTCCGAAAACGCCGCCAGTGCGAAATGAGAAAGCATTAGGAAGAGGCAGGAGGAAAACCAATGGTTATGAGACGTAAAACGTACTTCCACCCTCCTCTCCACCCACAGAATATACAACCGTCAGGGACCATCCATTTGTCTGTCTTGTCCCCTACTCAGTTGTTCTTCTCCTTTGCTCCAGCCACCTACTACTCCCCTTCCTACAACTTTTCCACTCCACTGCCCTCTGGAATGCCGGCTCTATGGAAAACGGCACTGAACCTTCTCTTCACCTCCTTGTGGAAACCTGACTTTACTGAAGATGCTGCCTCCCCTGCAGGCCTCTGACTCCTACACCTCAGGTTGGGGATCAGGATCCCTTACAAATTACTGTCCTCCATCCTCATGTACCAACACCAGAAGTCCTTATCTTCCAAGGAGTTTTCCTTTCACTCCAGAAGTTTCACTCAATGTGAAACATTACTGGCACTTAGTTGCTTTCTTTCTCCCCCCTCTCCTTGCCCTCTCCACTTTAAGTCCTGCTATCACTATTACTCATTATTATATGAATGCTCATTATTTGTATGGACAGCCACTGCCAAGCTCTCCATGCCTACTCACTAAGAAGCAAAGAGTAGAGAGACCCAAGAGACACTTAAAACCCCCTGTGGTAGACTCACAGCAAGGGGCTCAGCCCTAACCATCCTAAAAATAAAGAAACTAATTGAATTAAACCAAACTAAAAAGGCAAATTGTAAGAAGTCATGGTTGCTATAACCAAACTCTTAGTCCTTGATTACTCAATGCTTTTAAACAACAGAAATTAAGAAAACACAACATGAACATGACAGAATTAGTTAATTCTTAGTAGCTCTGTGCCCAGCTCTATTTCCACAGTTCTAATTTATAATTCCAATTTGTGGAATGTTCTGTGAAATGTCTCAGTCATCAATATTTCCAAATAACGAGTCTTCACTGATTAGGCCCCTCATCCTGACCCTATCACTTACATAGCCTCATTTCAGATCAGGAAATATCATCACTCTGCCTTTTTCTTTTTTAAAGAGGGACGAAAGGAAAAATTACTATGCTACTTTTGCTCATAATTTTATATCTTAAGAAAAGCAGGGGCTTCCCTGGTGGCGCAGTGGTTAAGAATCTGCCTCCCAATGCAGGGGACACAGGTTCGAGCTCTGGTCCAGGAAGATCCCACATGCCTCGGAGCGACTAAGCCCGTGCACCACAACTACTGAGCCTGCGCTCTAGAGCCCGCGAGCCACAACTACTGAGCCCACGTGCCACAACTAGTGAAGCGCACGTGCCTAGAGCCCGTGGTCTGCAATAAGAGAAGCCACTGCAATGAGAAGCCTGTGCACCACAACGAAGAGTAGCCCCCGCTCGCCACAACTAGAGAAAGCCCGCGCACAGCAACGAAGACCCAACGCAGCCAAAAAATAAATAATAATAAATAAAATAAATATTTTTTTTAAATCTTAAAAAAAAAGAAAAGCAAGTTAACTATCACCAAAATTTAAGATTCTTCTAACTTTATTCATCCATTATATATTCAGAAACTAATAATTTACATATTGCTTTTACATTATCAGATCAATCCAAACCATTCTGGCGGTGCAATTTTGGCCATAAAATTTATAATCCAAACTTGCTGGCATTTAGTATTGTTAAAGAACCTGTATGGGCTTCCCTGGTGGCGCAGTGGTTGAGAATCCGCCTGCCGATGCAGGGGACACGGGTTCGTGCCCCGGTCCGGGAAGATCCCACGTGCCGCGGAGTGGCTGGGCCCGTGAGCCATGGCCGCTGAGCCTGCGCTCCGCAATGGGAGAGGCCACAACAGTGAGAGGCCCGCGTACCACAAAAAAAAAAAAAAAAAAAAAAAAAAGAACCTGTATGATGCTCTAAAACTGATCACTTAAATCAGGGTCTACTCTTGTGGCCATTATCTTTATTGCTTGGTCTAAAAGTCAGTACAAGATAAAACAGGGGAGGTGGGCAGGGCGGTGGGTGAGGTGGAGTGGGAGAGTACAAACCAATTTCCTGGTGAGTGTTAACAACCCTAGACTAATGGTGTGAGTGTTCTACCACATTTCCTCTCAGAGCCATTAAATAAAATGTGCCACTCAGGTAACAAGTCAGCTGGGATCCACACCAAATCTGTGGGATCCCATGCTCTATAAGAGACACCATGGCGTTCTCCAACAGCCAGGAATGCATCCCCTCCTCTATTTCAGAGCCAGGACAATTAGTCCTTTTCTCTGAATGTAACCCTCTTCAGCAAGTCACACATTCTTTTGGAAGCTCTAGTGCAGAGCCCAACACTCTTCTGGCCTTTGGGCCATACCCACACTGCACAGCCCCCCTTGACCTCAAAGGAATCCAATGGCAAAGCAGTGCCTAAAGCATACACAAAAGCGAGTCAAAGATGTTATAAGGTTCTTCAAATACTGTCAGTGGTAGTAATCTACTCCTATTCTAGAACAAGAATAAGCTCTGTAGAAAAAGCGTAAATACCACAATTACCATATATTAAACTGAAAATAAAGCAGAGTATTTATATTTAGTTATTGTGGCAGCTGGTTGTCTCTGTGTAGGTCTTTCCCTGTGTAGCTCTTTGGAAAGATAACTGCTTTCACTCTATAAGAAAATTCTAAATTTTTGTCCTCCCACTACAGATCTTTTCAACACATAAATAAATCAGAAAGTGGAAAAGGTAGTAATTATCATGGCAAACATTTTCTTTTTAAATCATATATCTACTAAGAACTAGTCCTAAGACTATTTGAAGTATATAAAATTATTACATACTGGATAAGAGTGGCATGCTAGGCATAAAAAAGATTACTATCTTAAATCACTACTCATTTAGCTTTAAAGGAAACAAACTATTACCATGTGTTAAATTTTTTCAACAAAAATATTAAAAACTTTAAAAGTGGGAGAAAAGGAAATCTTACAGTCCACATGTACCAGCTGAACAAGAGGAAACTTGATCTCCTTCACAAGACTTGATACAATGATTTTAAAGTGCTAACAATAGAGGGCTTCCCTGGTGGCGCAGTGGTTAAGAATCCGCCTGCCAATGCAGGGAACACGGGTTCGAGCCCTGGTCCAGGAAGATCCCACATGCCACGGAGCAACTAAGCCCGTGCACCACAACTACTGAGCCTGCGCTCTAGAGCCTCCCAGCCACCACTACTGAGCCCGCACGCCACAGCTACTGAAACCCACGCACCTAGAGCCCGTGCTCCACAGCAAGAGAAGCCACCACAATGAGAAGCCCGCGCACAGCAACGAAGAGTAGCCCCCACTCACTGCAACTAGAGAAAGCCCGCGTGCAGCAACGTAGACCTAACACAGCCATAAATAAATAAACAAACAAACATATTAAAAAATAATAGTGCTAACAATAGAAACATGGTCATTCTGGTCTGATCATAAAAAGCCCTACTCTAAGAACAAGAAATCCAAGATTTTTTTCTCTTCACTACAACTAAGCTTGTATTATGGACAAATCAAGATTACCAGACCTATTTTAAGGATGGGGAAAATGCTCATAGTCTACCTTCTTAATAAGAAGGCTGATGGAAAAAATGAGATCATTTGTTTAGAATTTTTAATTTCCAGGGGCAGAGGACCTCTAAATAAATTTAGTGTAATGATTATAAGCCTTCCACACCAAGAGTACTTCAGACTTCTGCTTCTTTTGGCCTCATCTACATTTATGTTTACAGTGAGCTATTATTAGCAATAAACAAAAATTAAGCTATTTTCAGATATACTGGTACAGTTTCCTAAACATGTCCGATGCAAAAGTTATTAAAAACAGACCCCATTTCAGATCTATTTACAAGATTTTCAGGGAGAAATCTAGGAGTCTGAATATTTATAAGCACTCCAGCTAATTTCTATGCTCAGGCAAAGTCTAGGAAATACTGCAGCAAGAGCAATTCATTCCAGGGCAGGAGAAGAAATTAGAAATCCAATGACTGGGCCCATTAATCACTTCCTTAGTCTACTTCAGCATAAATATATTAACATAATGCCAGTTAGCATTCCTGAGGGCCTGCTGTGTACTTCATCCTATATGAAGCATATTATATGTTATTTCACATAACAGTATAATAAACTCTTGGGGCGGATACTAGTTTTATCCAAGTTTTGTAGATAGGGAAAACTGAGGCTTTACATAATTTACCTGAAATCACACAGTATGCAAGTGGCTGCTGGTTCAAAATCAGGCTGTTTGCTGGCAGCAGGCTGCCACCCACTATACTGTCCACTTCTAGCATCAAGTGAGAAAGAGTAAACATATGGCAAGAGCTGAAATGGAAAGTTCAGAAAGTTTTCTGGGTCAGAAAGTTTTCTTGACAATGGCTTTCCTAATTTCAACTCTTTTTCCTGGGTTGAAACTAAAACTAAACAGTAAAAACTATTTTGCATACAAGAACATCATCTAATTGCTTAGAAAAAGAGATAAGCTACTCTATCCCTAATGATTGCTTATGTGATTCTAAATGGAGTGGGACTGTAGACCTGGTCTGAGATGCTGCTATCAATTAGCCACTGCTGCTATTAATTAATTAGTTCAGTGACTGGGTTTTTATTTTATTGGGATGGAGAGAAGGAAGACTTGGAATAACCATTACAACATTTATCTTAAACTCCAAATTCAAGAATGACCATCTAATTGATACTAATACTCCAAGTATCAAAACTATAAACTGGCAATTGAGAATAAATTCTATGAACATTTTGTTATGATATGGTAAGTATATTCAAATTCACAAGATGGGTTCCCACTACGATAATTACATCAAGACTACAGTGTATTATTAAGTTTTATTTATTACTCACAGACCTGCATGTTAGATATTAAAACAAAAACAATACTTTGAAATGAGCCAATAAATGGCTTCATAAGAAAATATCATGGGGATCTCTTGAACAGTGATGTCCATGTCCTATGATATACAAAAATCTACACATGATTTGTAACATATAGAGAAAGCACACACATGTGCTTTCTCTACACATGTACCAAGAGACATGTACAGGAAATGTCAATGGCAGCATCATTTGGGATAGTACCCTAAATGTCCAAGAAGAGAATGGGTAAGTCTATTATGATATAGTCATACACTGGAATACTAAATAGCGGTGAAAAGTAAATGAACTATAGCAACACATCAACAAGAACAAACTTCACAACATGTTGAACTAAAAAAGCAAGTTGCAAATGATTACCTTCTATGTAATACTAATTAGTATTAAAACATGCTTGTTTACAGATACAAAACAAATGCAATAGAGGTATGGAGGAATACACAGGAATACCAGACATTAAATACCAAATTCAGGGGAGCTTTGGAGTAGAGAGGGGCTGTTTCCCTCCTCAAATATTTTTGCCATGTTTTATTTCTTAGAGCTAAGCACCAAAGGCTGGTGGTATTTTTAAATAATCAAGCTAACAATTACTTGAACCTGAAAATGTGATGCTCCACCCACCCCCACCCCACCCCACCCCCCGCCGCCACTCCAATGCTCGTGACTTTAATGATACTGTAAGACCCCAAGCCTTTCACTTTTAGGTTAACTCATATTAAACTGCTAAATTTGTTGTAGATGAGAAAGTCAAATATTAACAATTCCATATAGTTCAAACTAATATTAAAATTCTCTGTATGAAAAGCAAAGAAAAACAAAAAGTAACTGTTCATATTCTTCCTAAGAATTTACTATAAAGTGGTCTACATTTCATGGCAAGACTAAGGAAACAGGGTAGTAAAATTGAAGTAGAAAGGATCACTTAACTGTCAATGGACAAAAATTAAGATAAACTACTCCCCTTTGATATAAAGTATTACTACTTAATTCTTTTCAAAGTACTTGTACACATTAATAAATACTTAAAAGATCCTTGTTGGGCAAATCAAGTATTTATACATATAAAAACTGAAGTCCAGAGGAGAATCACCTTGTCCAAGGTTAAACAGGCAGTTAGCAGTCACAACACAGTTAAAGCTAAATCCATGTCCTGTTCCAAAATTAGTCCCAATAAATTAATCAGAAGCTCAACAAATAAGAGAAACTTTTTTATTCAGTTTCAATCAAAGATTATGAAATGAAGAATTAATGACAATGATCTGTGGAGTTCTGTCTCCCCTTTTACTTCCTAACAATTTCAATATAAAAAGTTCTAAATTATAACCCAGTTATTTTTGTAATACAAAACTCATTTCCCATAAAAATAATATTTTAGGTAGTTATTAAGCCAACGCAATTTATAATTTAACTAGAAAACTATAATCCTTCTATGACACTAAAGAAAATACACACTACATAAGCAGTCTGTCTCTCAATCCCCTCTACCTCTTTTCTTAAACTTTTCTAAAACACTAGTACTTTTAGAAAAAGGTTTAAATTAGAAAGAATGTTGAAAGAAAGAGTTTTGGAACATAATGAAGGAGACTTGGAGGCACTGTGCAAGGTTTTCAAAGGTAATAGCAATAGGTTTCTCAGAGAATAAAATATCACTCTTAAGAATCATCACAGAACCAAGATAAACAATGCAAGACAGGGAGAGAAATTTTCCTGAGATAACAGAGACAGCAACGGAAAGAAAGGAGTTGGAAAAGACAAAATGAGAACAACTGTAAAGGAATTAACAGGGGCACTGCACACTGAGAGGCAGAAGAAACAGTGCAGCACTGCACTGCAACAGCCCCACAGGGCAAACTGTAACAGCTCCCTCCCCAAACTACAAGGTCGGTAAGTAGTGAAACCACTGAGAAGTGGGGATGGGATTGCTGGTGGGGGTGGGAGGCAGTATCAGGTCATCTGGGTAATTTTTACATGTTAGGCATTTTTAACTCAAGAAGTACATATACTGAAATCTACCGATGCCTACAATTACTGTCTTAAGATATTCTCATTTTTGCTTTCTTGTGATTAGGAAAAACAAATGACATGCTACCCAAATCTTTTCTGTTATAAAGGGCACCCTGGAAGCCACAATCATCTAATGCCAGATGTCTCTTAGTTGGCCTGCTCTCCTCAGCAAGGAAAATAGCTGCCAGGACACATGCATACTATACCATCAGAGAAAGGGGTGAGGGGGGGAGGGAGACCAACCTGCCTCCGCATTCAGCTCCTCTAGAAGCCCGCTGGTCCTCCAGGTAGCTCCTGTGTCCTGGCCTCCTACAGAATTACTGTGCTCTTGAACTACTGCAGCCGCCAATAAATTGTCCACATTTACCACTTCTGGCTCAGAGCTGGTGTCAGACATATCATAATGAGCTACAACTGGAGGTCCATCTAGGGAGGAAAGAAAATGTATACTTGTATCTAACTTGTGGGGTGAAAAATACTTCTGCAACTAAGAGCCCCCTAAATGCCAGTTGTCTTTATCGTATGATTCTACATGGTCAGAAAAGCTGCACTTTATACAATCTAATATTTTGTGCATGATATGAACGTGAAAGAGATAACCCGAGCTTACAAAGATGAGGGACACATTTGGGAAGGAGGAAAAAGGGTGTTATTATGAAGAACAAAGACAAGAATATACTGAACAAGTTACACTGAATTCCTCTCATTCTCCTAAAGAGCAAAAGATTAAGAAAAAGGGGAAGACTCTACAGAGAAAGTGAAACTGATTTTTTAAAGAAAAACACTGATGCAAACTATTAAGCTCAATTTATATTTTAAGAGAATGAATCTAGTTTCTTCCTCTTAGTAGCTAATACTAGAAGTCCCTAATAGATTCAGAGAAGAAAATCAAACATATATTTTTCTACTTTAAGAGCTCTACTTGACTGACATCTATTTCCAGTAAAGCTCTTTTATAATATTAGGGATGTTATGCATCTTACAATATTCTACAAAAAGATAATGCTCATGAAATCCACCTTCAGGATTTTGCTTTGGATGTCTTATGAGGGATATTTCTATTTTCTTTTCCCTGAGAAAAACAACAAGCTCACACTCCAAGAAAATGATACACAACCTTATGGGTTATTTGAGAGGAAGATATTAAAAATCTTAGAAAAAAGAGATCCCTTCTACCTCCAAATCACCCTAACTAGCTGAAAATGGCAGCTGAGCTCTGAAGTAATTACACTGCAGTGATTCATGCTAAAATAATTCAATATTCATGCTCGTAGAATCATGCTTTAAAATGCTACCCTTTTCTAATATAAAAGCAGAAAGCAAAAATAAAGTTTTCAGTCAACTATGAAACACATCCCTTACTACTACTGCCATTTTAAAATAAAATGCTTTTCCTCCCCCAACAGCTATTTATGAAGTGCAAGCAAATCACTTATTTCCATAAAGATTTTTTAATATCATCCAACAAATTAACATTAAACAGACCTATTTTATGAAACTCTTGACTATGAAGGAATACATATGCCAAAGAATCATTAAAATAGAACACAATGAAGGATTACTGTTTTAATACAAACATCCATTGTGTAAACTGTCACTAAACAAAACATGGAACACACTTGGGGTACTTATCCCTTAAGACTAAGTTCCCAAGCCATAGGTTTATGTAGCAACATTTTTAAAATAAAAAATGACCAAACATAAAAGTAAATGAGTTGTTAAGTGCCACCGTATAAGGAACAGACATGTCACAATATGAAATTCTGACGATCATGACAATTTCAGTTGACTACTTAAGAATAATTTCCAATTCCCAAAAGGGTAAATCATGTTCATAAAATTCAAGAGTGTGGCCTCAGTATCAGTTAGTAATGGATTTTAGATCAAATAGCAAAAAACTGGTTCATGTCTGAGGTTTTTCTTTTCTAAAAAAGAAAAGAAAGCTGTAACATTTATGGAGTTCTCGTCAGAGTTCAAAATGATTATTATGGAATCAAGATACTGTGTGATGTCCAAATATTTGGTTGCAGAAGGGTCAAGTACAATATTGACTATTTGACCAAATGTTCTATTTTTAAAAGGGCTTTATTAAGTGTTTTGTGTTTGAAAAAAAGTAGTGATTTATTTTAAAATTTGTATCACAAATACCATTCACAACCTCTTGCCCTTACATTTCCCCCACCACAACCACCAAATTGAGGCAACAGGTCAACAGTCAAGTCAAAATTGTACCACTCCTACATGTGAAATCATGCAAAAAGTATAAGTGTATATGTACATGCAGAGTAACATCACCTACCCATGGAAATAACTTGTCTGAAAGTCTTCATCAGTAGGATATACAAGCATAAACTTGTTATCTGGCTTCATTCTTGTATCTTCCATATTTCCAAACAGCACACCTTATAGCTTAGCTTAAATTTAGTATTCATCATAAACAAAGACAGTAATATTTTCACATTTTAATTATACTTAAAAATTAAAATAAATTATCACTGTCAATTTTTATATCTAGTATATTCAAACAATGACAAGTCAGTACTATATCAACTTTAATAAAGTAAAGGAAAGGTTGCCTTTCCAACTCTGCCTTCCAACAAGAAACCACAATTAAGGATCTTGTGTTCCAAGGTCATCTTACACTTATTATTAGCAAACCAAAATTAAATAAGATATGTTTAAAGCACTTAGCCTCAGGGCTTGGACTTTGAACCACTAAGTGTGAATATTAGCTAACTGATGGGGACAATTTGTGATATTCTTTTAAAACACGATTCTTGCTACACAGCAGAATTCAGAGACAGGTAAGATCCTTTTAAAATAAGTATCTCTTGAAGGAAAAAAAAAAAATCAAACCACTGAGGAGGAGCTAGAAAAACTCAGCATATTAATAACAGAAGCAGCTACCTACGCTTCCAGTTTGACTCTACCAATTCATTACAGGATGGAATAAACATGAAGCTACTGTCCTTCCTCTCGCTGATTGTTAAAACAACTGCACCGCTACTAAGATTATTTCGACTTTCAAAAACATCAAAATAGTCACTTCAAGTAAAATTACACATGGAAACATTTCCAATTTAAAATGTAGTCACTTAGCAGTCCATGTTTACAACATAAAAGGTTATCCAAACCGTACATTCTCCCATTTGGTATCTGTCAATCTTACAACATCAATTTATAATGATGAACTTACTAGTTTTTCTATAGTCATTAAGAGCATCTCTCTATAAAGGTAAATTTAACACAATTATTTAATAACTATACTTGGTCTGTAGTTAATCCAAGTGCAGTTTCTTTTCCTGATTGAAATATCTTGAAATTTTTGCTGCTCATTACAAGGGAAGAAAAATAAAAGGTCAAGCAATCCACTGACTATGTTTTAAGAACATCAACTTGTCTATATTATGCTAGATAGGTTTGCGTCCTCTCTCTGACCTCCTAGTCTATAAACAGGTTCTAACTTTTCAAACACCAAAATACAGATGTATCTGTTCATCACACATTCCTGATACAGTGAAGTTTACCCCTGTGTGACTTTAAACCTTCTGTATTATTATCGACAAATGTTTAATTTTATGAATTAGTTTCCTTTTATACAAATATGTTCTCTTCTAAATCTCATGAAAAAAATTTGAATCACAAAAACAAAGCCAAACAAAGCCTAACATCCTTTACTACGTTTATCTCTGACAAATCCCTCTTTTCAAAGTTAACAACAAAAAGCACAGAATTTTAGAACTATATAATACATAATTTACCAGTCTCATTTCACAGATGAGAAATTTGAGTCCTCAGTAGGTGAAACCAGAATAGTTTACAGTTGTTAAGAGTGGTGAGGGAATGGGAAATATACAGAATGAGGCTGGGAGCAGCATAGGAAGTACACAGATTTTTGGCAGCAAATACGTAGGTTAAAGTCCTGCCTACTTCTTAACTGTATGACTCAGTTTGTTCACAGGGTTATGGTGAAGGTTAAAGACATAACACAGAACACAAGAGTTCAAACACTGGTCCAATGCCCCAACTTTCCATTATAATTAGCACCTACCCTACTTTGAGAAATCATCACTGACTAGGCTGGTGCCTTCTAATTGGTCATAGATTAACACACTTGTTAAGTAAATGCTTTGCTGGGATTAATGAGGTCATCACACATGTGGCTTTCGTATTTTTATTTTTGTTTGAAGTGAAATGTCAGCTTGGATGTATTCATATGAAAGTGTTTCAAAGCCAAATAGAGATCATTTGGGATTATTTCATATTTGGCATCATTCTTGCCTACAGAGAGAACCCTTCCACTAACACAAGTTTTGTCAGTCTCCCAGTATGAAATCTAATCAAATCTAGGAAACAGGAATTCCTCGTGTATCCCAGAGATATCTGGAAACACCACTCCTCCTTCTCTCTCTATTGCTAAGTCTTAGGCCCAAGAAAAGGTGGGGCAAATGGACAAATACAGTGTTTGCTCATTCAATTCCCATTTCAATGGCTATAGTAACATACAATAAAACCCAGAATAAATTCCTTCTCTCCTCTTTACTACAGCCAATCTCCCCAAACCCCTGACTAGGAGAGAAAAAAAATCGACCTTGCTGCAAAGGACCCCACAGAGGTTCTGTTGCCCCAGTCATTAAAGGGTCTAATAAACCCAGTGCCATTATCTACATCTAGCGAGAGTGGGAGGGGGTGGAAATCTCACACTCAGCCTCAATCCAGATAGTGAGATTCAAAAAAAGTTACATCTAAGAGTTCTTAGAAATTACCTAGCCAAGGAGTCTAAGAAGGAGGAGCATGTGTGTGGTGACCAAGTAAGGAAAAGAGATGTAGGGGAAATAAGGTGTGGGCCTGAAGGATTGAGAAAAAGGGGAAAACCTCAAGAGTTGCAGAAAGGAATTTGCATTTTGGTAGAACCTACCCAATAAGAAAACAGCTTTTTCATTACACATCTAAATATTTACCAAGATGAAAATTGATTATTTTGCAAATGAGAAAAAATACTTGAGAATACATATGCTGTATTTTATTACTATCAATCAATATATATATTAATATATATACACACGGAGAGAGAACAATTTGAATTTTTAAAGAAGTCATTTTCAAAGCGTCTCTTGGAAAAGATAACTACATCAACCAGAAAAGACAAAAAAATCTATATAGAAAAGGGCCATCTCTAGAAAAACAACTTTAAATACCAAAAACTGTGTATCTTTTCTTTATAATAGTAGCATAAAGCTATTTTAGCAAAAAGAAGATAGTGCTAAATGAAAATGAAATGCAATATGCACTGAAATTTTATGTTTGAGTTAAAAAATTTTTTTAAATAAAACTGAGTCAATAACTATTTTGTAGTTT
Organism: Physeter macrocephalus; assembly: GCF_002837175.3. NCBI lineage: Eukaryota > Metazoa > Chordata > Mammalia > Artiodactyla > Physeteridae > Physeter > Physeter macrocephalus. The sequence goes on along the minus strand of NC_041232.1, from coordinate 60,582,691 downwards.
TCGCATTACATTCATCTCAATTATTAAAAATTTAGACGTTATAGTTTCCAAGGGAGGAATAAAGTTTTAAGGATTACATCTGTTCTTACATCATACTGACAAAAAACAGGTCATTTTGCCCACCCAGAAAAGTTACTACCTATGATACTGATGAAGAGTTAACTCTGAAAGTATCAAAGAAGAGGTAAAAGGAAATATTCAAGATTAAATACAGAAAAGAGGGCACTTGAAGAGGTCACCATCTTTCAATTTATCTTTGTATTTCAGGGAAAAATCCACAACCTACTGCTTTGAGGATTCAGATCTACAGAGAACAAAACTAAAATATCTGCACTACATACACAAAGGAAGAAGATGAAAATTAGATATGACTTTAGCTACATCCTCATGTCTATGTACCCTGCAAAAGACACATCCATTCCGGCTTTTTGATTATTCCTCAATGTAGTCTAAATTTTGATATTTTCTAAATATTCCTCAGTTTTTAATAGGATAACTTAGAAGGACATAGAAAAGAGAAGAATCTCCACCTTTTATGTTAACACTGGTATTTTGTTATTTTCTTTTTTGATATACCAACTAAAGAAAAACCTGAAAATTATCCGAAAAACATCATGTAAAATCTATTATTAGTGATACCTACAAACTAATGCCATTCATTTCATTATGGAAAAGCAGGTTTCCTGACTCAGGAACACCTAATGTGAATTAACTGGCAGGGAATCACTATAACTAATGTAATATGATCCTAAATACAGTAACAAGAAACATTTCTTTTTCAAAATTTTTATTTATCTAGGTTAGTTGATACACTTCAGATGCAGAGTTAGGTAAAAGATATAAAGAAAATGCAATAAAAATTAAAATCACAGTAATTTGATAACATTCTTCCCAAACCTTAAAGTTATAATATGAATACCTTCATTACCAAAGAATACATTTCCTCGTGGATTATTATTCCTTCATTTCTTAGGATGTCTTCTACTCTAAGTTGTAGTAATTTAAGATACTATGAAAAGATCTATTCATTACTAGTAAACTAACAGTTCGGTTTCAATCCCCACTAACTTTCCTAAACTTCAGAGAAATTAAAAACAGAAATCAAGAAAAAATGAAAAGTATAGAACTCGGAAGTTATTCACGTTGATACAATTAATGTACTCATACAACTGTTCTAGACAAGTTAAAAAGACAAGTTTCTTATCTGTACAATGATTAAGGGCATATACACCATTTTTAGAGAAGATTTTGAGAATCATTCTTTGAGAACAATTTTTATTAGAACAAATTTAATAGTAAATAAATTTTCAGTTTAATAAATTTGTGAAATTGTTTTGATACTGTATTTTCTGACATGTGGAACTCCACAAAATCTTTTTCATTGTGCCCTCACTGTACCATTTAAATAATACAAACAGAAGAGAGGAAATCAATACAAGTTAAACAAAATATAACAGGTAATTATTTTTAAAAGTCACCTTCTGTGAAATAACTTGCCTGTGTTACTCTAAATAAATGATGATACATAGCATGAAGTCTATTCACCATCTTTCCTATAATTTTCATATAACTGTACCATCAGGCAAATTTAGCTGTATATTAAAAATGAAAATTATCAGTAATATCAATCTGGGTGCTTTGTTTTGCTCAACAAAAGGAATCACTATAGCATTTCTTTCATTAACAGCAGATTTAATACATTTTAAATGACTTCATTTCTAATATTCTGACTTGCATACAAATTTTAAGTAATAAATCTAATTAAATTGAGCTATACCTGACCCAGAGACCAGAGTCTCTGATGTTAAATATACCTAACACTAAGGAATGATGCAAAATAAACTAGTTCATGTATATTCTTTTACTCAGTCGGCTAATGAAACAAACAAGTGGTCCAAACCTTTACTTGGTAATCTAAGAAATAAAATTTCCCCTCTAACTTAATCACCCTAACTAGTATGTGGGCAACTCTTTTTTAACACACATTTAGGAAGCAATAAATGGATATATTAATGACCTGAATCCATTAAAATCCCTGTAGACTATTGCATAGTTATGTCTCCAGCAACCTGCCAACTATAACATTAATAAAACTACAGAATTAACTATTTCAAAATTCTGAAGGTGGGTACACATACACGAGCACATGCACAAACATACCCCCTTGAGACTAGGCTTATTCCTTTGACTTGGTAACAAAAAACAGGCTTTTCTCTTGGAGCCCCAAAATGACAGAACCTTTATTCGAAATTAAAAAAAAAACAAAAAGCACTTCATGCAAAATATTAAGTTTTAAGATTTTAATTTTACTGAACTGTGTTCTAAATTAAAATTTTATTTGAGCTCTTATTACACTCAAGTTTTAATAAGCACACAAAGTACACATCAATATAATTAAAAGTTATCATCTAATGAGTGGCTTGAATAATCTGATAATTGTAACCTGCTGATTAAATTCTCTTAAAATGATTAGGAATCTAATGTCCTAGAACACTGAACTAGTATAAACTAGGCAGAAAACAGTCTATAGACAGATTATTAGAAAACACATTTATCTTCACTGCCCTTCCCTTTTAAATACCAGCAACTAAATTCCATATGTACCCATTAGAGATGACATAATCCAGATACGGGATTATATTCTTAAATAAAAAGCATTTGAACCATGTCTAGATTAATGCTATAAGTTGAAAGAAGTTTCTGTCCAGCATTAGCCCTTTATACACTACAAAAAGTCCAAACAGGATATATTTCTTAACCTTCTTAAAATTCTAGGAAAATTAAGGGAATTAAAGGGAAGTTAAGGTAAGACCACTAGGCACTTCTAAAACAATACCTACATAAAAATGCCACCACATAATCCAAAAATAATTCCCACTTCTTTGTATTAGTACGTATAAGTACTATAATCTTAGGAATACAGACTTTGCCTCAGTGAAAGAGAATTCAACAATCCACAACAGCAGTCAAGTTTTTTTAAAACTATTAAAACTACTTCAAATACTTAATACTTCTTTGTCCATAATACAAAAACAGATTTTTCTGAAAGAAGAATTTTTAAATTGTGCAATCTGGAAAAGGTATAATCACTTTAAAGCACAACTCATATAAAAAAAACTACTGTTTTTCAAAACAATACTCTTTTAAGACGGCAACACATTTTCAAGGCACTGTGAGAAACTGAAAATCAGGGGGAAATCTGTATATATGTTTCTGCTATAAAATTATTCTTAAGGTTAAACTCTCCAAACCACAAAATGTCAATTTTTACTTCAGAATAAATTTTAATACTTTGGCATATAGTCTATGAATTAAATCAATATATTCTGGTGTTCCTTTTCTATCAAAACCTCTCTTTCCACATCTTTATCCAAAATTATGTAGAAAAGGATTCCCAAAATTATTGTTTAACACCTCCTCAAATATTCAAAATATTATTTTTACCTTGAATATCAATTATTAAAACCTATGTTTGATAATTCCATTCAATTGATATTTTCCTCTACAAGGCAAAAAAAAATCTGTAAATCTCCTACTCTGTTATCTAATAACAACAAGAATTAGAATATATCCCAGTCAATACTAGGAATATGTATATATGTTATTCTTAAAGGATTCATTAATTATTTTCTATTTTAAAATTAAAAGGCATTCCACTATATGCTTAATATATGAAATATTAAATCATGAAACAAAAAAGAAACCTGTTAAGTGCCTGAAGCAGTTTATACATGCATAGAAAAGCAGTCATGTTAACATGTTGAAATTAAATTAACATTTTCTTATATCTAAGAATCCATGTCTAGTAAAATCTGTGATCCCAGGGAGAGTTGAAGACAGAACAAACTTCCCTGAAAACATCTCAACTACAAGTAAAGATTACAGGTTAGTTAAAAACCTGTCAGTCACCCAAAACCAATCTGCTCTTCCTGTTGACATAAAACTTAATTTAAAAAAAAATTGGCTGAAGTAGTTTACAAGTGTTGCACTATCATTTCAGAGAAACTCCCAATTCTCATATATCAAGTTCTAAAAAGAAAAAAACCACAATAGTCATTTTTCACTTCAAAACTAGAAAAGCAAAATAAATTGACTCAGTCTGTTACAGTTAATTTACAAGGTATAAATGTCTGAATATAGAACTAAATAGAAAAAGTGGTGACAATTTTTCTGAGTAGTTACTGGTAAATTACTAAAATAAAACAGAGGTCTTTATTGTTTATACAGTCGACCCTTGAACAACGCAAGGGATGACGCTCCCACCCGCTGCACAGTTGAAGAAAATCCACATAAAGTGTTACAGTCTGTGGTTCTGCATCCACGAATTCAATCAAGCTCAGATCGTATAGAACTACAGTACATACTTAGTGAAAAAAATCTGCATATAAGTGGACCTATGCAGTTCAAACTCCTGTTGTTCTTGTGTCAACTATACATGAAACTCCAAATATGCACGCCACCTATCTTTCCTCTTGCAAAACACAGAATTAGATCTTTTCCAAAGTTGCAACTACATTAAATATTAAAATAACCTTACTCATATTGAGAAGTTATTAAGTTATAAATTTGAAGGGAAAGACTACTAAATTTTTATTGTAAGTAAACCCAGTAGAAAGTACAATTTTAAAAAAACAGGTAATGTTAGCAAAGTTATATATTCCTACTGAAAATTTTCTTCCTAATTTAGCTTTTTCTCACAATATTCCTACCAACCCAGAAAAGATAAAATACCAGTATCTCCCAGTCCTAGGCCACACATTAAAAATCTATCATGTTGCAAAACCTTTCAATGCTATTTTCTCCCCTTTGACACACTCCATGGGCTCTTTAACATAATATTTATTTTCAGTCCAGGAATTGAAAACAAAATTAAATTGGTAGTACATTAGCCAATACACTTAGTCACTAGTAATTTAAAAACCCATTCAATACACACCCTTAATAGAGTGACCATTTCATCTGTATCCTCTAGAGGTACCCTTTACATCAGAGTACCAAACAATTCCACTGGATGATGTTTGCCAGGTTATTGGCTCAGGCACTGAGCTTTAAGTTAAAGCTCAAAATAAAAATTTATCTATGTAACAATGAAAACTACTATTTTTCTCATGCATGAAATCAAACTCCTTTCTAATCTGCTTTCCCTACAGTATCTTGTATAGTACGTACAGAACATTAATTTGCTCGAAAAGTAATTCATTCTTCCTGCATACAAAGGCTATTTAATATAATTCATTAAAGACTAGCAACAAATTAGTTCATTAAATGACATACGAAAGAATGATAGAAAAATGTTCATGCAATATATTCACTCATGACCTCCAGAGCGGAATTAATTACATCATTCCTCCTACTGGAATCAGAAGGGAGTCAACAGTGTTTGTAGAGAATAATGCTAAGAGACTCTCAGGGAATTAACTACTTGGCTACCTTGGATTCACTAAGATTCCCTATTTTATATTTTATTTATATTTTTGCATGAAACAAGCATAAAGATGAGGATCACTCCTACCATCGTATAAATATGATTCTATGTTCCAACCACATGTAACAAAACTCAAGCTAGAATTTATCAAACTCTGTTCTGAATACCTAATTTTTTAAAAAGAAACTGTTTACTATTATAATTTTTAAAACATCATCAAAAGAAACTTACAACGGGCAAAAGCATATTCTTTCTTACACAATTCAAAAAGCAGATAGTTAACACAATTTTGTGATAGATTCAAAGGTTGTTCTGTAATATTCCCATTTTCAGCAAAGTTAACTGGAAAACTGTAATGTCTTTGAGAACTCTAATGTACGTCAACATTGTGACAAGTCACAAAGGGCTGCTATGGCAGTTCTTGGGAATCAGGCATCTGCATGTAAGCACCTGACTGGGCGACAGGGGAAATTCTTTGGCCAACTAGTTGCATTTTAAGTTCCCTGGGTTCCAGCAGCTGCTTGTTATCTTCGCCAGTGTCAAGTAGAGTTAGCTTTTCCATCCACACTAGGAACTTCTCTTTCTGCCTCTGCATCTTGGAAAAACAGCTCATGGCCTCTTCTAGGACACTGCCTATGCAGCACCTATCACACACAGCACCCCTGTCAAGTAATCCTGGAATTTCCCTGGGCGCTCCTTCAGATCCCCCAGCACAACTGAAGTCAGCTTTAAAGACATTGAGGCCATTTGATAAAACATCGTTAAATCAGAAAACTGTATTTTTATTAAGACATGTTTATTCAGGAAAATGGCATAAGCATTTACTAAGAACAGCCATATAGGTATAGCACTCATAAGGGGCACTTAAATTAATTAACAACCAAACAAAAGTAGGTAATTCTGAGAAACATAACGTGATACTACCATTTTTCATAGCTTCACTGAATCTGCGGGGGATTGTGTATTCTGTTACTATACAACTAACTATTAATCTGTAACAGTGGTTTTCAACCTTTGATGAACATAAAGACCTGGAATGGTTTAACAAATACCAAAACCTAGGTGGCTCCCAGACCTTAGAGGTTTGTTTTGTTTTAAGCTCCCCAGGTGATTCTAACGTACAGCTTTGATTGAAAACCACTGCATCCCTGAATATTTTCACACTATGACTTTAAAATTCTAAAAGTTGTTTTGACAGCTGACCCATAATAAATCAGTATACAATAATTGTCAGCTTTTTATCAAATGCTCTTGCTTTAAGTTAAAAAATTTTTTTTCCTTATGGAAAAACCACATAGAGGGGACTTCCCTGGTGGTCCAGTGGTTAAGAATCTGCCTTCCAATGCAGGGACGTGGGTTCGATCCTTGGTCGGGGAACTAAGATCCCACATGCCGCAGGGCAACTAAGCCTACGCACTCTAGAGCCCACGCACCACAAGTAGAGAGACCACATGCTGCAACTACTGATGTTGCGCACTCTAGAACCTGAGTGCCAAAAGGAAAAATCCCGCATGCCACAACGAAGATCCCATGTGCCGCAACTAAGACCTGACTTAGCCAAATTAAAAAAAAAAAAAAAACCCACAGAGGATATGCATAATCCATGTATACCTCTGGGTCAGTTTTTTATAAACCCTGGTCTGTGCAAGGTGCTAAAAGGTATGCCTCAAAAAAAAAAAAAAGTTTTGTGGTTAAGTTTGGGATATGCTACAAATCATATCCTCCCCACTTTGGAGAGCACATTAACGGCTCCGAGTTGTCCTGCAGTAAAGAAATCTGCTTCCACATGATCCAGCACTTTCCAAATGTGTGAACAGTGTACAGCTATTAATAGCAAGTAGAACAGTGGTTTCATAGGATTCTAGTTTTAGGATATGCTCCTCTACATACAGTGTTTTATCCTTGAACTAGGCCAGATCAGCTTTGGTTTGGGTCCCATATACTTTGGGTTTCTAATAAAACTAATTATACTGAACTCTTCATTTCTTCAGGGAGCTATTAAAAATGTTACATCCTCAGACCACTCTTGACTACAGTATCTAAAATAGCTTTTCTACCCCATCCTTAGTCCATCTTTATCTCATCTCTTATATCCTGCTTTATTATCAGAGTGTATATCCCTACCTGATAGCATATGATGAATTCATTTATTATCTGTCTCCTCAGAAAAGATTAAGTTTCATGAGGGCAGGGACTTTTCATTCACTATTGCATTCCCAATGCCACATAGTAGGTGCCCAAATATTTGCTGAATGAATGACTGATGGAATCAATCAATCTTGGCCTTATACCATCTACCTATACCAAGAAGTCTTATAAAGAACTACCCTATGAAATGCTCTGTTGTATTTATCTCAGGGTATTTCTGAAAATATGGTTTACTTTATCTCATAGTGATTTTTTATGAATAGATAAAAGAAACATTTCCCAGGTCTCAGTATCAAGAAAAGAAGTGTTTGTCCTAGGAAATGAGAACTGCTTACATCATGCCACCTCTTTTCAATGCCTAAAAGGCTATGGGACACATTTTTAGCCCAATTCTACCTAGCAAACAAAAACCTCATGAAGTTTATTGTTATCAACTTTCCCTCTAACTTCGTTTCATTCCTCCTCCCCTGATTACTCCATTCCATCCCCTTTCTTCACATTAAAAAAAAAAAAACAAAGGCTTCCTTGGTGGCACAGTGGTTAAGAATCCGCCTGCCAAGGCAGGGGACATGGGTTCAAGCCCTGGTCCGGGAAGAGCCCACATGCCACGGAGCAACTAAGCCCATGCGCCACAACTACTGAGCCCGCACTCTAGAGCCCATGAGCCATAACTACTGAAGCCCACGTGCCTAGAGCCCGTGTGCTCCGCAACAAGAGAAGCCACCGCAATGAGAAGCTCACGCACTGCAACAAAGAGTAGCCTCCCCGCTCGCCACAACTAGAGAGCCTGTGCGCAGCAACGACGACCCAACGCAGCCAAAAATAAATTAATAAAATTAATTTATTTAAAAAAAACACCTCATTTATAAGTAAACTTCCTCAAGAAGGGCATACCTTTCCCCAAAGTGTAACATATTTAGCCTACGGAAAGTCTAAATAGAATTTAAAGAACACTAAACTTTCTTTAAACAGTTTATCCCCATTATAAGTGCTGGGTAAACTGAAGTGTACAGGACAGGAAATGATATGACTACTTTGAAGTTTCAGATTCTGGCGCTGCTTATTTTTCAACAAACACTGGAAAATGAGTATTTAAAAGCTGAATTCAAAAACCTGGTGTGAGAATACTTATGCTAAGGACAGTGAGATAAGTTGCAGCCTCATAAAGATGACTACCAGCAATAAATACTGAAAACAAGACATTTTGAAGTCTTAAAAAGAGGACCCAATTATACGTGTCAAAACCCACAGAATGCACAACACCAAGTGTGAACCCTAATGTAAACTGTGGACTCTGAGTGATAATATGTCAATCTAGGTTCATCGATTACAAGAAATGTACCATTCTGTGGGGGTGTTGATAGTGCAAGAGGCTGTACACATGTGAGGACAGGAATAAGTGGGAATTCTCTGCACCTTCTGCTTAATATTGCTGTGAACCTACAACTGCTCTAAAAAATACATTTAAAAAAACAAACAACAACCGGGGACCATATTCTCACCTTAAACACACATATGTCCTTTTATTAACACTAAAATATATCCTACTTTGAGAAAGACATCAAAAGCAAAGCTTATGCTTTTGCATACACAAAGTTTTTAAAGGCACTCACTTTAGGAAATAAGCTAGGAAAAGCAGGCTGAAAATAATACCTTGGTGCTTTAACATTAGAGATTGCCAAAGGATACCCGCCAGTAAGATTTCAAAGCTTCTAAATTTAAGGTAACATTATCTAGACACTGTAGCATAGAGAAAACCACATTTAAACAATGCATGCTTTTAAAATAATTACTTAAATGGAGTAAAATTTCAAGGTGCTTATGTTTATTAATTACTAATAACATATTTAAAAACTAGATGCCACTGTTCAGAACTTAACTGAAGCAGACTACCAGTTTTACAATGATTTTTAGCTATGGGAGACTTAACATATCACTTTGCTTAACTGAGTAGTTCTCAGCCTGGGTGTCCACTGTCATCACCTGGGAGCTTAAAAATGCTGGTGCTGGGCTTCCCTGGTGGCGCAGTGCTTGCGCGTCCGCCTGCCGATGCAGGGGAACCGGGTTCGCGCCCCGGTATGGGAGGATCCCACATGCCACGGAGCGGCTGGGCCCGTGAGCCATGGCCGCTGAGCCTGCGCGTCCGGAGCCTGTGCTCCGCAACGGGAGAGGCCACAGCAGAGGAAAGCCCGCATACCACAAAAAAAAAAAAAAAAAAAAATGCTGGTGCCTTTATGCTAAGTGAAATAAGTCCGAGAAAGACAAATACTGTATGATCTCACTTGCATGTGGAATCTTAAAAAAAACCAAACTCATAAAAACACAGAGTAGTTTGGTGGAGAATACGGGGTGCAGCAAGGATGAGTGAAGGTGATCAAATAGGACAAACTTCCAGTTATAAGATGAGTAAGTTCTGGGGATGTAATAAAGCATGGTGGCTATAGTTAACAATACTGTGTTGTATATTTGAGAGTTGCTAAGAGAGCAGATCTTAAAACTTCCCAACACACAAATTATAACTATGTGAAGTGAGAGGCGTGTTAACTAACCCTACTGTGCTAATCATTTCACAATATATACATTTATCAAATCAACACATTGTATACCTTACTTAAACTTACACAATGTTGTATGTCAACTGTATCTCAAAAAAGCTGGGAGAAAAATGCTGATGCCTGGGTCAGATCCAGAGATTCTGATTTAATTGGTCTGCAGTGGGGTCTGGGCATCATAAGTTGTAAATGCTCCCACCCCCTCAACAAGTGATTCTAACATATAGCCAGACTGAAAACTGCACAGATATTACCTGCTTTGTTTGCATTTACTAATCACTTTTCAGGCAGTCTTCAACTGATTACTCAGTCTCGGTGTCTTGTTATCAATGTATTTAGTGAGTCTCCTAAATAGCTATCAAAATACAATCAGATTACAGAGGCTTAAATTGGGGACATGGGGCTTTTAGTCACTTCATATTCAATATAGGAAAAAGGTCATGGAATTCCTAACATGGGTTTGGGGGTCTTATCTTCTACCATGAGTTGCTTCTGCTTAAATTAATAATTTAATATTTTTCAAGTAATTCAATCCCCAGTAGGTTAAGAATCCTCACAAATCAATTTTTTTAAAAAAAAGTGTAGCAAGAGGAAAATATGCAAAGAACATGAATAGACTGTTTACCAAACGAATACAAAATGGCCAATATGATTTTTCAACTTCATTAGTGATCAAAGAAATGCAAATTAAAACAAAGATACAATTCATCCATCAAACCAGCAACATTTTTATAAACACTCAATAGAAAGAATATAATGCAACAAATACTCAAGCTCCTGGATGGAATAAACTTAATAAAGTATTAAAAAGTAGTTTGACAGTATGTGTCAAGAGCCTTAAAGTGTTCATACCCTTCCTCATAATAGCAAAAACTAAAAACAGCCCAAAGTGCCAGGAGTAGGGAAGTTATTTTATAGTTAGCTAAATTATTCAAAATCCATACATGGTTTTAGGGAGACGATTGTGTTTTGGTTAAAGGCTCAAAATGCAATGTTAGAGGGAAAGAAAGAAGTATACATAGTATGATAAATTTTGTTACATATTATGGAAGGCAATATACTTAAATGTTAACAAAAGCAGGATTTTAATCTAATACATCACATTTTTCTATTTTCAAAATTTCCTACAAAGGATTTACTAAAGAAATTTTTTTCATTTCCAAGTAAGAGTTAATTGATCAAGCATAATAAGTCTCTACCTCAGAAAAACTGTTAGGTAAAATGATAGCTTATCATGAGGAATTTCACTGTATAATTGTGTGTGGTGAGTAGTGAGTGATGAGATCCTAGCTTCAGTAGGTCTGAGCTGCGCCTGGCCACAGGGATTGAGGATTCAGATGATCTTAAACAGGTGTCCTCAACAGCCTCCCTGACATTCTCCAACAAAGACCGATTAGATTTTCTAAAATGCAAAACAGCCAAGACAACTGACCGTTACCTACCAAGGTGGATACTATTTTTGGAACCTCAGTCTAAGTGGGCACTTGCATGGTGGACTATTAAACCACACAAAAGCAGGTCATTATAGCCAAGACAAGATGAAGCTACCCTGAGGTTTACTGTATACTAAATATTTATGAAAAACAATGGTCACTGGAAAAACTCTTCCCTGCTGCCCACCTACAATGACGCATGTAAGCTGGTCTGTTCAGAGAATTTTTGAATTGAAGTCTGATGTCACACTTATTCACTAAAATCAAAATTCCCTGCAGGGAATTCCCTGGCAGTCCAATTGTTAAGGCTCTGAGTTTTCACTGCTGAGGGCCCAGGTTCAATCCCTGGTCAGGGAACCAAGATCCCACAAGCCGTGTGTCATGGCAAAAAAAAAAAAAAAAAAAAATCCCTGCAAGAGCAGACTTTACAGCTCTAGTCTCAAAGTGATTTTACAGAAAAACTGACCCCCCAACCCCCCGAAATAATGCTCTAATAATAAAGTACAAAGATTAATAATACCAAAAGATCATCTATAAATGAGACACAATAAAAGCCTTGAATACTCGACTACCACATAGTATTTTCACATTAATATCCACTACAAAATACTCTATTTTTGCTCATCTCTAAGTCCCCCAAATGAAAGAACTGCCAGAATTATCTTGATATGATACCTCCAGATTCTTAAAAGAGCAATATCATTTCAAAAACTTCAAGGAAAGAATGATCTAATGTGGATATTAAGCTGCCTGTCAGTCAACTGTTAACTAGAGCAACAACAACAAAACCACTTCATCAACATCTACTGTCCAAATATCAAACTCAATTATTAAGCATCACCATGCACTATAAAAGTCTGCAGCAATAATTATTTCCACTCTTTAAAAGAAAATGCATTAATTGTTCAACTGTTTGGCATAAGTGAATATTTAGCATAATTCCTTCAATGTTTAAGCTGCTGCCAAACAAAAGTTTATAAATACAGCAATTCTGAATTACTAAATTAGTTGTACCTTGATGAAAGCATAGAGCAAGAATCTCAGTGTTTACTTTTCCTCTTGGTTTCCATTCTGTATAAACAACTGGATTCAAATGTCAAATTCCAAGAGATTCGCTGTTAGGTACATCCAGTTTAAGTTCACCTGAATGTCCATGGTGTTGCACTCATCTTCTAAGTCAGTTCACAATTTATCCTATCTTTACAATCTATACAACTTTTAAACAACTGCCTTGCTATAAGGTAGAGAGTATCCCCCCTGCCCCAAAGTTATAATGTGATTCAAGAAACTGAGGTATACATAATTATGACATCAGAAATGAAAAATGTCAAAATTTTTCGGGGGTAACAATGTGGATAATTGAAATGAACTTCCTAATATTTAAACTTAGGATGTTCTATCTTTGCTGCTTTGCATAATTCCAGGAAGGACCATTCACAGCTGCTTACGTGTACAGCGCCTTCGGAAACTTTGTGGTGCACAGCCTAGGCAGTTATATACAGTGGCCCTGAAGCTTACCTCCCATTTGATTCTCTATGATTACCTTAGGAAACGCTACATATTTTCAAAATCCACCAACTTATTAAGTGGTGTGCACAACAGAAACTAAATTATAGATTCAGATAATTTACTTTGGTGTTTTGGTTAGTATACAATTCAGAATAGACAAGAAACAGAAGACTGATGTTTTAGAAGCTTTAGACACTGGTCAAGGTGGTGAATTAGCAAAGAGGTTTGGAAAATATGAACAAAGCACACCTAACCTATTTAAGCCAAATAGGGAGAATGCCCACGAAGATATTTCTCATGCCACCTCTACAATGGGGTCTATCTTCAAAGAGCACTTTGTTCACCCACCTTCTCCCTTTCCATAAAAAGACAAAGTATTGGGCAGTTACATAAAAATCTATTTAGTGAGTGGAATTAAGTAAGCACTATATCAAGACATTCATCATGATCCTGATTAATAGCTTAGAACAGGACATAAGAATTCATAAACAATTGTATAGGTGTTAATATAGCTTTCTTTAAAATATTAAATGTAAATCTGAAATACACCTAGAACCTGCCTTAGAACAACCCCAAAGTTTGCTTCTCTCATGCAGTCATCTGATGAGCTTCAATTAAATCCCCTCCCCCAGTAATTTTAACATAAGGAACTACCAAAGGAATTCAATAGATATTAAAACAGTAAGCATTTCTAACGATTGTTAAAAACTCATATTTAATATACTATATGGATGATGCTTTTATTTTAAGTTGAACACCTATAAAATCATTCTTGTTACTGAGTTTCTATAAGTTTGGTTAGCTATAGGTTTAATTAACCAATAGGATTTATCTTGAAATATTCTTTGTATATCAGCAATATGCTGACGTACAGAAACAGAAACATTTCAGAAAACTAGGAGGAAAAAACAGTCACCCATAAAACTTTGAAAACCAAAACTTCCCCCTTTAACGTAGCAATAAGTAATGCTGTCATGATCTGTTAAATGCCACGTACTTTACAGAATGTTCCTGATCGAAAGAGTTTCTTCAATCATGAGAATTCACCCAAGAACCATTCAGACCTCATCTTTCTTCCACTATGAAATCTCAAGACTGCCTTCGTAGTACATACACAGTACCAGACGTAGTAATATGGAGAAAGTGGATGTGTCAAACATGTAATAAATTACAGACTCTTATACCAATAAGACCTGGAACAGCAGATTTTTCTGTACTTTTTAAACTTGGGGGCATTAAGGGGGAAATTTTGCAAAAAAACATTCCTTTCAATGCAAGTGACAACTAGCTAAACATGCACTGAATGGGCGGGGGGGACACATAAAACTACTGTTTTAGGAGGAATAGTTATTAGAAACCTTTAACGAAAGGTAGAACGTGTTATTCCAGACACCATAAGCTCGAGTGCAGTGGCTATATAATAAAGCAAGGTGCCTATTCCTGAGGAAAACGTACTTAGTAATAATGCTGAACAGTGAGTATTAAATCTAAGTAGTGCTAGAAAGGCAATGATGGGAATTCAGGTAATCTGTTACAGAGAAAGAGACTTTTGAGATATTCCATTACTTAAAAATAATCCTGTCCCTATCATTAAGTATTTTTTTTGGCTGATGTGCTAAAGTGCACTGGAAACCTCAGAACAGGTTTTTAAATTGGCCATGTCTTGTTAATACACTGCAGTCTTCAAATTTACACAGAGCTGCAGGTCTCCTGGATTTTTTCAAGTGTCACTCATCTAACTGAGCCTGAGAGCTGAAAAATGCCATCAGGTGCTCTACAGTCAGTTTAAAAAACATCCTCTACCTGGTATCTCTGCAGTGATTGTCTTGCTGCTCCCTGAAACTTCTTCATCATCATCTGATGAGCTCGTGCTTGAGTCACAAGTCAGGTCACTATCACTGGTACTACTGTCCTGCAACAAGTTATATTTCTTTCGTGCAGCAGCCTCCCGTTTCTGCCTCAGTAGCCTGATTCTCTCCTTGTGCTTTTGGCTCCGATGACCTTTAACCTTGGTGACTCGGCCATTCTGTTTATCACTGGATTGCCGGTTTTTCTTGGCAGCCATGGTGGATGTTTCACTTTCAGATCGGGACCGGCGAGACTTGCGCCCAACTGTGGCACCAGACACTCCGGAAGGGTCTCCTTCTACTGCTGTTTCTGCCTGGGAGGGTTCATTCTCCTCTGCAGAAGACAGTGTATCTGAATCGGCCAGGTGACCACTAGAGGAAGGGGAAAGCATGCAGTGGTTAGAGGAGTCACTCTCATAAACTCGACCAGCTGTCGGCTTGTCACTCTCCGTGGATGCTAACTGAGACTCAGAAGAGTCCCTTCTCAGTTCCATCAACAAGCAGGGCATTGAAGAAAGAACTGTAGAATCTGCCACACCATCTTTCGGAACTTGAGATTCCAGTTCTACAGATCCATCTTCCTCCTTAGCTGTCTCTTGTTCAGATGTTTTTGGTGGGACTTCAGTCTCAATGAGTTCTTCAACTTTTCCCACTGCCTCCTCCATCTTCATTTCAGACTTTCAAGTTAAATCATGGAGCAGAGTCTAGGAAACTACGTCAAAGATGCAACGGGAAAGCAACCTGTACAAAAACACACAAAAATCAATAAACGGAAATGGCAGATTATTTAATCAACACAACATTCCTACCTTTCTAAGTGGGCAGCAAAAGTTACCATCATATAGGCCTTTAAAATACATGTATCTATTATTTGCTTGAACAACAGTCAAATTCAGAGGACTTAATATGACCACAATAGTGGCATACACAACTACTAAAAATGGCACAATATTAATCTTCTATTACTGAACTTGCAAGACCAGCAAGCAACCAAACAAGGATTTTCAACTTTAAAACTTTATTTAAACTGTTCAAGAAAAGGATCCTCAAAGCTTTGATACAGTTAGCATGTATGTTAACTTTAATATAAATGAAAAAGAATGCTCCAAAAAAACTGGTCTACAAGTGAACTGGAATGATTACTTTTACATTCAAATCCTCAAAGAAAGGAAGCAAGGGAGTGAGTTACAGTGGAGTGACATCAAATGTACACTTATGTTAAAGGGGAAAAAAACCCATCAATTACGTGCATTTGGCAAGTGAGCAACAAAAGTAATTACATGCATCAAAGCTGTCATTCCTCTCAATAGGAGTTGCTCTAGAGGGGCATTAAGATGAAAAACCTGAATCTGCTGTTTCCTCAGTTCTTCCTAGTTCCCACAAACCTCTCATCATGCTGAATATGATGAGTCTAATGTTTAAACATATGTTTTGTTTCATAAACAATAGCCACTAAATACAGATTAACTACTTTGTGAACCCAGAAAACCTAATACTCTCTATTCTATGAATGACTTAAGGGGTTTAAAAGAAAACTCCCTACACACATTCTCCACCTCCTATGCTAACTTTAGAACCTAATATCCTTCCCCCACTGTGTGTGCCTACAACTCCACTTAATCACTGAGAAACAGGACATAATCTTTAACCACAAGAGTTGTGACCTATACAGTGCAAACTTCATTAACTGGTGGTTTTTTTAAGAGGATGCTAACAATGTGCAAAGCAAGTAAATACCTCACCCTGAACAACTGATGTTAAAGAAGGCAATGATCATAATGTGCCATAAGTCACAGACAGACACAAACATTAAGCTAGATGGTATGTCAGTAAGGTACAATAAGACATCTCCGTCACTTCATTCCATCAAGTTACTTGATAGGTCACTATATGATAGACAGCAACTAGAAGATATCTGAAAAATCCTTTTATTGATCTAACATGACAAGCCTACCTTTTTGCTTACTATAAACATAAATGTTCTATATATCTGGGTTTTTTTCAGGTCCTGTTCTCAGCTGCTGATAAAACAGGCATTCTGATGAAGTTTCCTTAACACATTCATGAAAACCAGAACATTCATGGCCACTGGAAACATTTGTAAGTTAAAAACAATCTCATGGTGCTTCCCTGGTGGCTCAGTGGTTAAGAATCCGCCTGCCAATGCAGGGGACACGGGTTCGAGCCCTGGTCTGGGAAGATCCCACATGCCGCAGAGCAACTAAGACCGTGTGCCACAACTACTGAGCCTGCCCTCTAGAGCCTGCGAGCCACAACTACTGAAGCCCGTGCACCTAGAGCCCATGCTCCGCAACAAGAGAAGCCACTGCAGTGAGAAGCCTGCGCACCACAACGAAGAGTAGCCCCCAATCGCCGCAACTAGAGAAAGCCGGCGCGCAGCAATGAAGACCCAAGCAGCCGTACATACATACATAAAATTAAGGGGAAAAAAAACCCCAATCCCATGTGTAGTCTATTTCATAAGCGTATTTGTACCATTAGTAATTTTTGAGCTAAAAGAAAATAAGCATACGTCATTCCAAACACCATTCCAAAAGGAATGTAACACCACTGAAAGTCGACAGACAGAGTAAAAGTTAAACCAACAGACTGCCAGTGTCTTAAATAAAGCATGTTGACCAAAAAAACAACAGGAAATAAAATATTCATAGATATGCAATACCCCCAGGTATGAGGAATAAAACAGATTTTCCAACTGAATAAACATGAGAGTTGATTCTTTTGTAGAAAATGAAGTTATATTCTGGAATAAAATTTTTCTTAAAGCTGAAATATCTGAGAAATGTACTCAAATGAAAAATGTGTTTAAATGATCCTTAAAACTATTGTTTCTTCAACTAAATAAATTATGTGGGTAGCACAAACGACTAGTCTGTTTTTCTTTAAGAAAACATGACAATTATCAATGTCTTTCAATATGACACATCAATCGATTATCTTTCAACTTCCTTAAATTTAAGTGTTGAGATTTACAGTGACTTCTGCTGCCTAAAAAACAACCAGTATTGCAGTCAAAACCAATTAAATATGCCCACATCAATTACAAACACTGGCATCAACCATAAATAGGACATCAGTTAGCTCATCATGGTATGCCCATACTATGTGGCAAAAAAGAATGAAAAGGTTTTCCATATACTAATATGGAGCAATTTCCAACACATAATGTTAAATGAACAAAAAAGATACATTATACCTTTTGTGTAAAGAAAGAACAAAATTATATATGAGTTTGTCTATAGATGCACAGAAATTTCTAGGAGGATACTTAAGAAAATGGTAATACCAGCTGCCTTGGAAAGGAAAGCGAGTGAATGAAGGAACAGGAGTCAAAGACTTTTCACTGTATATAGTTTTGTACCTCTTGAATTCTGTATCCTGTATAAGTTATTACCTATTCAAAACTCCATTCTAACATAAAAGTCTACTGAAAAGTCTTCTGAAGAAAAAAGGAGTTGTATTTTTTTCTGCTCAGGACACCAACTACTATTTAGGTCAAATTTAGTCAATGAATTCTATTAGCATTTCCCCCCATAGTGGAATTTTGTTGTAATTCATTAAACACAAGAAATAAAAAAGTCACAGTTAATAGAAATACAAGCTCTGACAAAACTCCCTGCAACGGAAGAAAAATGAAGTACAGATTAACCTTCCCAAACAATCAGATTATTTACTGCATATATTGTTTTTGATCAGGGGGAAAAGTGGGATGTTCCTGGTAGAGGTAGTCAAATGTAGTTGGCAGTAGAAATGATAAAACTATCAACTGGGAGTTACATCCTTGAGATAAAAGTCTCTCAACCCTCTGGGGTTTAATGTTCACAGTGAATTTACATTCAAGTATGAAATATACAAGATAGCATTTATCCTATTAGAACAGCATTTCCTCCCATGCTGTTCTTCCCTCCAATCTAAAGGCAATCCCCTTCTGTGTATATGTTTACATGTGTACATGTATATGTTAGTACAACTCATCCCCTCATCTCCCTAGAACCTTACATTATTGATTATTCCTTGGCACTCATCAACCTCTCACATTCATCTAGACCATCCATTCATTCATTCACTCATTAAAAAATTTTTAAAATCCTCCTTCTATCTACTACTTCAACCTCACATCTCCTCCTCCGGGTACTATTCTCGTCTTTCACAGCCAACCTTATTAAGAGAGTTGTCTAACCTCCCTTCCTCTATTTTCTTACCTCTCACAGTCCCTCTCCAACCAAATCCCACCTGACATCTGCTTCTATCAAACCAGTAACACAGTTCTTACCAGGGTCATTGATGACTCCCGTATCTCTAAATCCAACAGACAAGAGTTTGGCCTTCATCTTACTGAATGTCTAAGCAGCATTCTATGCCTAACCGCACTTTCTCCCCCTTAAACTGTCTTTCTTTGGCTTCCAGGTTTCCCTATTCTTCTGGCTGCTCTTTCTCAGCCTACTTTGTAGGCTTATCACTCTACCAAACCCCTCAGTAGTTAGTCCCTGGGCTAAGTCTTCTTCCCACCCACCAAAGTGATCTATTCTCCACTCACAGTTTCCACTACCATCCCTATACTAGTGATTTTGTTTCTCCAACTTAGACTTTCTCTGAGTTCTATACCAGTCCACTCAAATATCCACTTGATGTCATTTAGATTCACAAAGACAATCAATTCACTACATCAATCTTTGAACTACTCCAACTCTGCTCCTTCTCTAGCTTTCCCTAGCTCAGTTACTAGCACTACTATTATCTCAGTTGTTCATGTCAAAAACCTGAGGGTTATCCCTGACAATGCCTTCTCCTTTACTCACTGCATCCCATCAATCACTAATTCCTATCAATCCTACGTCCTTAGATTTCTAGTTTGTCCACTATTCTCTATCTCCACTGTCAACCACTCTAAACACAACCTCCATCACTTATTTTTCAATGGAATGACTGAGAGTCAACTCCTGTCTCTCTATATTAAGTCTTGCTCCTACCCACCAACCTGTTCTCCATAGAACAAGCAGAACAATACCTTTACAAGGCAAATATGACATGTTTATATGAGAAAGTATTTTTTTTAAGATTTCACATACTTTCTGTAACTATTTTTAAAATGTCCTATAAGGTTGGGGGTGGGGGTTGACCAAGAGGAGAGAGTAGTTAAAGGCAACTTGAGGGCTTCCCTGGTGGTGCAGTGGTTGAGAATCTGCCTGCCAATGCAGGGTACACAGGTTCGAGCCCTGGTCCAGGAAGATCCCACATGCCGCGGAGCAACCGGGCCCGTGTGCCACAACTACTGAGTCTGCGCTCTGGAGCCTGCGAGCAACAACTACTGAAGCCCATGCACCTAGAGCCCGTGCTCCACAGCAAGAGAAGCCACCTCAGTGAGAAGCCTGCATACCACAACAAAGAGTAACACCCTGCTCGCCGCAACTAGAGAAAACCCCGCGTGCAGTAACTAAGACCCAATGCAGCCAAAAATAAATAATTAATTTTTTAAAAAAAAGGCAACTTGAGCTTTATCTGATGTTTTTCTCTCTCCCTCTAAAAGAATTATATGCAGACTTCCCTGGTGGCGCAGTGGTTATGAATCCACCTGCCAATGCAGGGGACACAGGTTCAATCCCTGGTCCGGGAAGATCCCACAGACCACGGAGAAATTAAGCCCGTGCGCCACAACTACTAAGCCTGAGCTCTAGAGCCCACGAGCCACAACTACTGAAGCCTGCGCCCCCCCCAAAGTCCATGCACAAATTAAGCCCGTGCCCCACAACTACTAAGCCTGAGCTCTAGAGCCCACGAGCCACAACTACTGAAGCCTGCGCCCCCCCCAAAGTCCATGCACCACAACTACTGAGCCCATGCACCACAACTGCTGAAGCCCACACGCTCCAGGGCCTGCATGCCACAACTACTGAAGCCTGCATGACTAGAACCCATGCTCCGCAATGAAGAGTAGCCCCCACTTAGCTACAACTAGAGAAAGCCCGCCACAGCAACGAAAACCCAACGCAGGGAAAAAGAAAGAAAAAGAATCATATGCAATAATTTTCAAAACCTGGTTGTCAATTCTGGACAATGAAAATGCACCATTTTATTAGTCCTGTAATAATTAAGAAACTAAC
Organism: Physeter macrocephalus; assembly: GCF_002837175.3. Taxonomy (NCBI): domain Eukaryota; kingdom Metazoa; phylum Chordata; class Mammalia; order Artiodactyla; family Physeteridae; genus Physeter; species Physeter macrocephalus. Next base: position 60,561,655 of record NC_041232.1, on the reverse strand, counting down.
ACAAAAGAATTTGAGGACAGGAAGAAAAGTTAAACCATGGTAAGGAAGCAGTACACTGCCTGCTCTGAGGAGATAAGGAAGTGGTAAGTATAAGAGTAAATTAGGCTACTGGGAAAATCTGGAGGGAGTCTGTATCATATCAGACCTCCTCTTGGTCAGCAAAGCATAATACAAGGTGAAAAATAAGGCAGGTTTGGGGGTTTGTGAAAAATGGAAAAGGGTTTAACATACGCTACAGAAAATCTGACAAAGAATAAAACTGCTAAGTACAATGATTTACACAGGGTGAAAAAGAATTCACAATACTCAATTTCTAAACTATGTAGAAACCATTAACAGAAACTTGAGGTAAAATGTGATTGCTCTTCCCTGCTCAAAACCTCTGTCCACATCTCTAGTTTCATCTTGGGCCACTCACACCCTAGCTCTCTTTAGCTACAAAAACTGTCACAAAAACAATTTTTTCAGATCTCTGGCCTTTCACACTCATTTTGTGCCGGACCTCTTGCTGGCTACTCTTTGCAAGTTATCAGAATAAACACTGCTTCCTTGGGGGTAGCGTGGGTACCTTACAGACTAATAAGATCCCTGTTATATACATATTACACACCTATTTTCCTTCAGGACACTTTGCATAACTGTAGTTAAGTAACTGTGTCATTGTTTAATGTCCATCCCCCATACGTAAGGACACACAAAGGTTTAAAGGAAAATAACAGAAAATTATATAACCACTCCCCCCCCAGCTGATTTATCTGTATGATTAACAGGCAAAAGAGACCTTAATGCAAAAATTAATCATCAAAACAAAGGTGTCATTCTAATCTTGCATGGCCCAAAGATAAACATAATGGGAATCTGTGGAAGTTTTCTTCTGACTACAAGTTTCTCAAGAAAGTAGAAAGCAAGGTCATCAGTTAAGAGTGAGGATGAGTAAGATGGTGGTGAGGCTGATCAGAGGACCAGCTGTGAAACAACAGTGAGAAAGTGAAGAAACTAGGCAAGTACAGTATATGATTTCCAGACAATAATAAGGGCCCACTCTAAGGGCTATAGCCATGAATTTAAAGTGAAACTGGTATACATGGATGTGTCTCCTCCTTTCAAGTTCAGCTGTATAAGTCCAAGTGCAGAGGAGGTAGACATTGGATTTAACCTGAACTGTAGTTTCGCCAAGCAAGTAGAACAAAGCAAGAAAAAGCAAGTGTGTACAAGGATATGATTTAAATGATCACATTAAGAAGGTATAGGGTAGTGAAAATGTGCTAGGACCAATAGAATGGACATCCCAGTGGAGTAAGGGTATACACTGAACTGGAAAGATAGAAGGTGGTAGTCGAAGAGCACTGTGAATGAAATTGAGATTACAGAAGGGTTGCAGTTACTGGTAACTAACAAGATCTAAAATAGCACTCTAAGTGCTGTCCTTGAATGACTGTCTGCAATGAGGGAAGTGTAGAAATTAAGAGTAACTGATTAGAAATTTACAGCAATTTCATATTGTCATGACAACCAAAGAGCATTTCGATTTCCTAGTGTCTGATTTTCACTGTATTTTACCCAAAAAAACCACCAACGATAGATTGTAGATAAAAATATAATGGCCCTTTACAACAGACAGTTCGAGAAACGTAGGTTAGAGTATGACTATGGAAATACGTGGCTGAGGTAGGGAAGAGAACAAAACCATTAAGGGAACTGAGTGGGCAGTGTCAGAAGAAGCATCTGTGCGTATATTGAAATGACCAAGAATTAAGACAAAAGTAATAATGACACTAAGCAAGGAACAAAAATCATCACAATATAAAGGGGTCAGTGGCGGGACTTCCCTGGTGGCACAGTGGTTAAGACTCCACGCTCCCAATGCAGGGGCCCCGGGTTCAATCCCTGGTCAGGGAACTAGATCCCACATGCATGCCGCAACTAAGAAGTCCGCGTGCCCAACCCACATGCTGCCAACCAAATGATCCCGCATGCCACAACAAAGACCCCGGCACAGCCAAAATAAATTTTTAAAAAAACAAAAACAAAGCACATCCACCCCTTGCAAGGTGAAGCAGTGCCCTCAGGGGAAAGCCAGACTGTTATTAGTATCAGAAGATAAAGGGAAAGTTCAGAGTGGAGGTTAAGAATATTGGTGACTTTGCTGATGATAAACCAAAGTGGAAGGAAGCTGAAGACGGAGGGGAAGAAACAGAACAAGGAATGTGCAGTGCTTTCTGGAGATTAGAGTGCAGGAAACGGGGTGACTAAGGAGTCTGGAGCTTCTTGTGATATTCATGAAACAAAAAACTTATGTAAAGCACTCAGATATTTTCTTTTCCATTCTATATAGTTAAAAAATTTGGTGCTGGTCATGACTCAGTAAAATGATTTCACAACTAATAGTTGGCAACCTGAAGCTTGAAAAACACTGTCTAGAGAAACATACGTGTCATAAAAGCACTGTTTTTGTGATAGACAAAACAAAAACCAAACATCTATTAACAACAGAACAGTAAAATAAATTGTGGTAAATTCCTACAATGAAGGAGCATATATAGCAGTGAAACAAATAAAAGACCACTACACAACTATATCAGCATGGATGAATATCAAAAACAACAGTAAGCAAAAAAAAAAGGAAATTGCAAAAAAAGAACTTACAGTATAATTCAATGTATATCAAGTGCAAAATTAGACAAACTGAAGTGACATATTATATATGGATACTTAGTTGTGCAATAAAACTACTTTAAAAAGCAAGGTAATCATTACCAAAATATCAGGACAGTGGTTACCTCTGAGTGAAAGAGATGTGATGGATTATGAGTACAGAGTTTCATAAGTATTGTTAGGGCAGGACTTCTGGCTATGTGCAAGTGATGGGGTCTGCAAATCTTCTCCCCAAAATAAAACTATAAAGCAAGACAAAATTGACAGAAACAGCCAATCAGTGCTCTGGAAATCACTCAAAAAGCATATACAAACCAAAGTGTTGATGCCTGAAAACTGCAAAATTTTAATTAAGAATAGTGAAAATCTGTCTTGCCTGAGACTGCTCCCATTTCCCCCTACCTCCCAGCTCAGTAGGTTCTACTGATTGAGATGGGGCATGCCCTGAGGATCTGCCAGTTTGCACTAACAAAGGGGCCTCATTCAGTTTGGAGTGGATGGCCACACTATGCCCTGGGCATTGTAGGTGCAAGTGACAATCTCAGCAGCAGGCAAGCAGGGCAGTCATGGGTTCTACTAACCTGAAGATGTAGTCATAAATGAGTCCAGCATATTCTTGGCTGAGGCTGCATGATTATGCAGAGGAGATGCCAAAGGGTCCAACAGAAAGTAAAAGCCCAGGCAGACTTGAAAATGGTCTGAACTTTAAAGTGTACTCCCCCAACCACATATAGATCCATCAGCAGAGAATAAAAATCCTTCCTGGAATTAGGTGTTTGAGCACAACTCTGCCCAAGCAATTAGCTGGCCAATAAGCTATGCTAGAAAGGACAAGAGCAACCACTACAAGGCCAGGCTTAAAATTTTAAACAGGAAAAAACAAACAAAAAAAGCAGAGACATAAGCAACAACACACTGCAGGAGAGACAGATTTCGCAAATTTACCCCAGTTATCTAAACAAAGAAATAACGACATTTTCAAAGAGAAAAACAATCAGAATCCAAAGTTGCTACAATATTATCTAAAATGTCCAGTTTTCAACAAAAAATGAAGAGACTTTCAAAGAAACGGGAAATGTGCCCCATACACTGGAGATAAAAAGTCAACAGAGGGAATTCCCTGGAGGTCCAGTGGTTAGGACTCGGTGCTTTCACTGCAGGCCAGATTTGATCCCTGGTTGGGGAACTGAGATCCTGCAAGCCGCGTGGTGCAGCCTTAAAAAAAAAAAAAAAGAAAAAGAAAAAGAAAAAGAAAAAAAGTCACTAGAAAAATTAGTGTCCCCAGATGTTGGACTTAGCAGACAAAGGCTTCAAAAGTTATTTCAAATATGTTCAAAGAACTAAAGAAAAATATGATTTAAAAATTACAGGGGGGCTTCCCTGGTGGCACAGTGGTTGGGAGTCCGCCTGCCAATGCAGGGGATACGGGTTCATGCCCTGGTCCGGGAGGATCCCGCGTGCCGCGGAGTGGCTGGGCCCATGGGCCATGGCTGCTCGGCCTGTACGTCCGGAGCCTGTGCTCCGCGGCGGGAGAGGTCGCGGCAGTGAGAGGCCCGCGTACGGCAAAAAAAAAAAAAAAAATTACAGGGAAGGGGCTTGCCCGGTGGTGCAGTGGTTAAGAATCCACCTGCCAATGCAGGGGACATGGGTTCAAGCCCTGGTCCGGGAAGATCCCACAAGCCGCAGAGCAACTGAGCCCGCGTGTCGCAACTACTGAAGCCCACACTCCTAGAGCCCATGCTCCGCAACAAGAGAAGCCACCGCAATGAGAAGCCCGCGCACCACAACAAAATGTAGCCCCCACTAGCCGCAACCAGAGAAAGCCCATGTGCAGCAATGAAGACCCAGTGCAGCCAAAAATAAATAAATAAAATAAATAAATTTATTTTTAAAAATTACAGGAAAGTATGATGACAATGATTCCACAAACAGAGAACCTCAATAAGACAAATCACTGAAAGAGAATCAAATGGACATTTTGTCCATTTGAAAGGAAAAATTCACTAGAAGGGCTCAATAGCAGATTCAAGATGGAAGAATAAAGAATCAGTGAGGGGCTTCCCTGGTGGTGCAGTGGTTAAGAATCTGCCTGCCAGTGCAGGGGACACGGGTTCGAGCACTGGTCCAGGAAGATCCCACATGTCGCAGAGCAACTAAGCCCGTGCGCCACAACTACTGAGCCTGCACTCTAGAGCCCACTCGCCACAACTAGGAAGCCCACGCACAGCAACAAAGACCTAACACAGCCAAAAATAAAAATAAATAAAGTAAATAAATTTTTTTTAAAAATCAGTGAATATGATGAGAGCGCAATAGGAATTTACACAATCTGAAGAATAAAAAAAATTAAAGAAAAATGAACAGAGCCTCAGAAACTTATGGGACATCAAGAATGCCAACGTGTGTGCAATAGGAATCCCATAAAGAGAGTAAGAAAAAGATAGAAAAGATGTATTAAAACATAATAGCTCAAAGCCTCCTCTAAATTTGATGAAAAACATTATTCCACACATCCAAGAAGCTCAACAAAACTCAAGGAAAATAAACAGAGGTCCACACAGACACATCATACTCAAACAAGTGAAAGAGAAAAATACTGAAAGGAGTACAAGAAAAATAACTCATTATATACAAGGAAACCACAATTAGATTAACAGTTGATTTTTCATCCAAAGCTCTGGAGGCCAGAAGGTAGTAGAATAATATTCAAAGGGCTGGGGGGAAGTGGGGGAACTATTAACTAAGAATTCTATATCCAGCAGAACTATTCTTTCAGAATGAAGGTGGAGCGGGGGAGGGAGGGAGGGAACAAAGAAAATTCACAGATAAACAGCGACTAAGAGACTTCACTGGTAGCAGACCTGCTTTACAAGAAATAATAAAGGAAAGTCTTTAGGCTGAAAAGAAATGACACCATACTGTGACTTAAATCCACAAAAAGAAATTCAGACAATGAAAAGTGATAACTATGTAAGTTAACATAAAAGATTCTATTGATATAATTTTTACTTCTCTCTTACCTTCTTTTAAAGAATACAAGATTGTACAAAGCAGTGATTATAACACTGTACTGCTAGATTTATAATATACACAGATGTTACATGTATAAAAATAATAGCATAAAAAGGAGGGAGGAGATGGAGCTCTCCTATACTGGGGTACTGTTTCTGTATATATTGTTGGAATTAAGTATTAATCTGAAGAATACAGTAAATGAAGGTACAGATGTAATTCTCAGAGCAACCACTAAGAAAATAACTCCAAAAATACAGTTTAAAACCACCCCCCCCCCAAAAAAAAGCAGTGAAAGTGGTACAGAGGAACAACAACACAAAAAGGAGACATTAGAAAATAACAAAATGGCAAAAGTAAATCCAACCATATTAATAGTTACATTAAATATAAATGTCCTAAACACTCCAATCAAAAGGCAGAGATGGTCAAACTGGATAAAAAATATCTGATTTTATGCAGTTTGCAAAAGACATATCTTAGATTCAAAGATATAATAGGTTGAAAGAAAAGAATGGAAAAAGCTATACTACGCAAAGAGTAAACATAGGAAAGCTAAAACATAACAACATCAGACAAAATCGACTTTAAGATAAGAAATATTGCTAGAGACAAAGAGGGACATTTCATAATGATACAAAGGAAATGACACCAGGAAAATATAAAAATTATAAATGTATACATTACTTATAAATATATATGCACTTAACAAAGGTTCAAAATACACAAAGCAAAAACTAACAGAATAGAAAGGAGATAATTCAACACTAACAGCCGCAGATTTCAATTCTTCATTCTAAATGGATTAAACTAGACAGAAAATCAGCAAGAATATAGAAATTTTGAACATTATTCACAAACAACCCATAAGACACATATACTCCACTCCTTGGGTGGTTACTGGCATATACAGCTGGGTACAGGGTAACCCCCCCAACTAAGATGCGGTCTACAGAAAGAGTAAAAAGAGAAGTAATCAACTTTGATTTGAATTAGATAATGCTCATAGGAATACCGGTCTCAAAGGAAAAAAAAAAAAACCAGAAATACAAACTTGGACATTATCAATATAAGCAGAGGTGATAGCTGAATATATCAGCTCATCCAGGGAGAAAACAGAGTGAACAGAGAAGAGACCTTAACAGTCTTTTTTAAAAATTGTGAACCAGGGGCTTCCCTGGTGGTGCAGTGGTTAAGAATCCGCCTGCCAAGGCAGGGGACACGGGTTCGCACCCTGGTCCAGGAAGATCCCACACACCGCGGAGCAACTAAGCCCGTGCGCCACAGCTACTGGGCCTGCGCTCTAGAGCCCGTAAGCCACAGCTACTGAGCCCGCATGCCACAACTACCGAAGCCCTTGCGCCTAGAGTCGGTGCTCCGCAACAAGAGAAGCCACTGCAATGAGAAGCCCACGCGCTCCAACGAAGAGTAGCTCCCACTTGCCACAATTAAAGAAAGCCCGTGCGCAGCAAAGTCCCAACGCAGCCAAAACTAAAATAATAATTAAAAAAAAAAAAAACTGTGAACCAGCTGCTTTAGTGTATAAACTGGTAGGTAAGAAATTATCTTTGGAAGAGAAAAAAACCACAAAGACATCCATAAAACACACCCACAGAAGAAAGTCTTCCTTCTTGCAGTATATTCTTGGATGTTTAACAACTTCCAGTACACTTAAGAGTTGTGAGAAAGGGCCATGATAAGTGAGGTCTTATCTAAGATGACAGCACTATAGGGAACCCTCCTGAGGATTCTGACATAGCTATGTATAAAATCATTAAGCACCTAACATAAGAAAGTCTTGCCATTCACACTTTTCAATTTAAGCCCTGTGAACAACCATCGTTAACCATTCTTTAACACCATTGCATGAAATGACACAAAAATGAATGCATAAACTGACGCTGTATTGTCCTTCCTGATGCAGCAAATGCAAACTGAAGTCATTTGCTGTTACAAGTTTACTGTTACTACAGGCACTTTTTCCGTTGAAACCACAAATTGACACAAGCACAGCCCACTAAGTGAAACTGCTTCTAGGCAAGATTTTGCTCCACAGTCTACAAAATGGGGAACTCCTGCATCTGTTTATTTCATATCAACACCCTAGAACTGTAAGAAACACAAGCAGGTAATGCCTCAAACATGAGCTAGATGAACCAGTTAACTTACACTGCTTCCTGACATGTACAAGCCACAGCATTAGATAATTCATGAATTCCCACTTTGCTCTCTTGCACAAAACAAACAGCTTTCTATTTAGACAAAAAAGCAACTTTAAAGAGGGTTGTTTAAAGTTTGTCAATGTTTTACTGACAAAATAAGAATTCTTTTCTGCCCATTTGAGTAGAGGCTATAATATTTTCCCTGTCACAGAAATTTAAGTTTAAAACAAAAAGTCTTACAACTGATCCTGTCTATTCCCTTGCAATGCAGGATTGGTCCAAACAGGTGACCTTCTACTGTTTTATCTAATCTAGCTTCAAGTACCAAGTGATAGGGCTTATACCAACCTCCCTTGAGAGATCACTATGTTCCAAATAGAATTTATAACATGTTTTTTTCCAAGATTTAGTCTACTGCAGCCATTCATTTTATTTAAAATTGATACTAAAAAGCTATCTATATCTGTGACCCAAAACCACCCAACATAAAAACAGTCTACAAGAAACACAATAAAGATCAATCTTCATGTGAGTCTGCTCTTAATTTCAATATTTAAATTTTTTAGTCACTTCTCTCTCCCCCAAAAAATCTATACCCACAAATTTTCAAAATGAGTACATAGGCATCAGACCACTAAAAAACAAATTTGGGTACTGGGTTCTCCGCTCTTTAATTCAAAGCAGGCAGACTCTCCTCTAAGTTTTGGGGGGGTTTTTTAAAGAAATATTTGACTGAAATATTTCCATAGAGGAGTGTACACATAAGCATGCAACTTGAATTTTTACAAAATTAATATATCCATGATCACATACAGAATATTCCCCCAATCCCAGAAGTCTCCTTCATGCCACCATTAGTCATTAACTGCCCCCCAAATGTAACAATTATTCTGACTTCTATCACCACAGATCAACTTTGCCTGTTCTAAACCTTCAAGATGATATAAACAAATGGGGGAATATTCCATGTTCGTGGACTGGAAGACTCATTATTGTTGAGATGTCAATTCTTCCCAACTTGATCCACAGGTTAAGTATATTCCTTAATACACAAGCTATCGTGTAGATATTGACATACTGATCCTAAAGTTTATAAGGAAAGACAAAAAACCCAGAATAGTCAACACAATAAATAAGGTTGGGGGACTGACATTGCCCAACTTACTATAAAGCTACAGTAATCAAGATAGTGAAGTACTAGCCAAAGAAGAGATACACAGATCAATGAAAAAGAATATACAAAGTCCAGAAATGGACCCATACAAACACAGTCAACTGACCTTTGACAAAACAGCAAGGGCAATTCAATGGAGAAAGAAATCTACTCAACGAATGGTGCTGGGGAGGGATAAACTGGGAGACTGGGATTCACATACACACTACTATATATAAAGTAGATAACTAATAAGGACCTACTGTATAGCACAGGGAGCTCTTCTCAATACTCTGCAATGACCTATATGGGAAAATAGTCTAAAAAAAGAGTGGATATATGTATAACTGATTCACTTTGCTGTACAGCAGAAACTAACACAACATTTTAAATCAAGTATACTCCAATAATTTTTTTTAATGGTGCTGGAACAATTGCATATCCACATTAAAATATAGATAGATAGATACAGAACTTACACCTTTCACAAAAGTTAACTCAAAATGGATCATAGACATAAATGTAAAATGCAAACCTATAAAACTTATAGGTGAAAAAGGAGAAAATTTAGGTGAACTTAGGTTTGGCAATGAGTTTTTAGATACAACACCAAAAGCACAACCAATGAAAGAAAAAAATTGATGAGTAGACTATTAAAATTTAAAACTTCTGCCCTGCAAAAGACATACTACAACTGCAGCCAGAATTGTTTTTGTTTAAAAATGAAAATCTGATCTTGTTATACCTCTGGTTAAACTCTTCAACGTACTAAAACCATTTTTAAAAGACTAGGACAGACGTTATTTAATTCAGCTAATATGTATTAAGTACTTATTGTGTCAGGCAACATGCTAGCTTTGGGATTACAAAATGAAAAAGTCACGGTACTCACACTCAAGTGTAATCAAAAATAAAGATCTGTTGAAAACCTACTATTCAAATGTTTCAGGGCAATTAAAGACAGTAAGTAGTTCACACAAATGAACTGGCTGAGTACAAGTAGGACAGAATTAGGTAAGTACTACAGGAAAGTATAAAGAACTCTGGACATTCATAAGATCAGAACTAGCAAAAGTGTCTACAAAGAGGATAATAAGTTAACTGGGTTGGAAAGATAAGAATGATTTCAATAAATAAAAACAAGAGGGTTTCCCTGGTGGTGCAGTGGTTAAGAATCCGCCTGCCAATGCAGGGGACACAGGTTCGAGCCCTGGTCCAGGAAGATCCCACATGCCATGGAGCAACTAAGCCTGTGCCCGCGCACCTAGAGTCGGTGCTCCGCAACGAGACAAGCCACCACAATGAGAAGCCCGCACACCACAAAGAAGAGTAGCCCCCACTCGCCACAACTAGAGAAAGCCCACAAGCAGCAACAAAGACCCAACGCAGCCAAATAAATAAACAAATAAATAAATATAAAAAGACCACTCTGGCTGCACAGTGTAGAATGGATGGAAAAGGAAGGTAAGAGTAAATGTCAGCTGAACAATTCAAAGGCAAGGCTAAAAATTTCAGTAACTCTAGACTGACTGTAGTGGCAACAGAGAGATATGGGTGAATATGAGAGATCATAGAGAGCAAATACGGGAGGTGAAAAAGGCAGGTATCGGGACTTGCCTGGTGGCGCAGTGGTTAAGAATCCGCCTGCTAATGCAGGGGACACAGGTTTGAGCCCTGGTCTGGGAAGATCCCACATGCCGTGGAGCAACTCAGCCTGTGTGCCACAACTACTGAGCCCACGTGCCTAGAGACCGTGCTCCGCAACAAGAGAAGCCTTCGTTTTGGCCGTGCGCAAGCAACTAAGCCTGTGTGCCACAACTACTGAGCCTGTGCCCTAGAGCCTGTGAGCCACAGCTACTGAAGCCCACACGCCTAGAGCCTGTGCTCCGCAAAAAGAGAAGCCACTGCAATGAGAAGCTCGCGCACCGCAACAAAGAGTAGCCCTCGCTTGCCGCCAACTAGAGAAAGCCTGCTCACAGCAATGAAGACCCTATACAATCAATCAATCAATCAATCAAGACAGGTATCAACGACAAGTTCTTGGTTTCTAGATTCTGCAACTAGACTGATGGTAGAACCAATCACTAAGGGAACATGAAAGACCTGTGTGGTGAATGGAGAGGGGAAAGGGACATCAAGACTTTAATATCAGGCATAGGGAGTTTAAAGTTCCTTTGATATGGAGGTTCTTTAAAAAACTAAAAAGAAAGTTACCATATGATCCAGCAATCCCACTCCTGGGCATATATCTGGAGAAAACTAATTGAAAAAGATACATGTACCCCAATGTTCATTGCAGCTCTATTTACAATAGCCAAGACATGAAAGAAACCTAAATGTCCATCGACAGATGAATGGATAAAGAAAACGTGGTACACACACACACACACACACACACACACACACACACACACAATAGAATATTACTCAGCCATAAAAAAGAATGAAAAATGCCATTTGCAGCAACATGGATGGACCTAGAGATTATCATACTAAGTGAAGTAAACCAAAGATAAATATCATACGGTATCACTTATACGTGAAATCTGAAAAAAATAGATACAAATAAACTTATTTACTAAACAGAAATAGAGCCACAGACACAGAAAACAAACTTATGATTACCAACAGGGAAGGTGGGGGAAGGGATAAATTAGGAGGATGGGATTAACATATACACACTACTGTATATAAAGTAGATAACCGACAAGAACCTACGGTATAGCACAGGGAACTATACTCAATATTTTGTAATAACCTATAAGGGAAAAGAATCTGTAAAAGGGTATGTGTGTGTGTGTATGTGTATATATATATATATATATATAACTATATAACTATATAACTATATATATATATACCTGAATCACTGTGCTGTACACCTGAAACTAACAAGACATTGTAAATCAACTATGCTTCAATTTTTTTAAAAAGTACCTTTGAGACATGTAAAGAAATGTTGAGGAAGCACTAAGATATTTAATATTTAGATCTAATGCTTGGAAGAGGTGCAGATGGATTCTCCTGCCAATAATACTAAAATATCCTTGGCATTCCTAAGAAAACATGAAATAAAATCATGAACTGGAAAAATTCAAATCTTTGAGAATCAGTACCATTTTCTTCTATTTCTCTGCAGCTGACTCTCATCATACTTAAAAGTAATGACAGATGAAAAATAAAGGCAGCAAAGTAGAGAAGAAAAATAATTTAAGAAACTTGGAATAAAACACAGACCTACTAGAGCATGGCCTTGAGGATATGGGGAGGGGGAAGGGTAAGCTGTGACGAAGTGAGAGAGTGGCATGGACATATATACACTACCAAACGTAGGGTGGATAGCTAGTGGGAAGCAGCCGCATGGCACAGGGAGATCAGCTCGGTGCTTTGTGACCTAGAGGGGTGGGATGGCGGGGGTGGGATAGGGAGGGTGGGAGGGAGGGAGACGTGAGAGGGAAGAGATGTGGGGACATATGTATATGTATAACTAATTCACTTTGTTATAAAGCAGAAAGTAACACACCACTGTAAAGCAATTATACTCCAATAAAGATGTAAAAAAACAAAAACAAAAACTTGAATTCTGATCTTAGGTCTACCATTAACTGTATAAATAAGGATGAGTATCTTTTTTCTTTAGTTCCTAATCTACAAGCCTTAAAAAAAAAAAAAGATAAGAAGAAGTAGGGAGTAAGGATACAGACTCTAATGGTTATTAAGGGCAACAAACATGTACACATGACAACGTTTACAGAATGCTTTAAAAAGTCTAAAGCACTACACAGCTCAGACACCTCTCAATATATACCCTGTATGTGTATAGGAAAGCAGAACAGTTGTTTTAGTAGTATTTTAGTACTAATCTTCCATTCTTGTAAAAATAACTGCAAATAATTCAGCCTTTGGCATGACTGGATTGATTGTTTGATGGCCAAGGATACAATCTATCTGTGGGGGGTGGGGGTGTGGATGTGTGCATATATGCTCAGTAACTATTAAAATCAAGCACTCTCTACTCTCTAGAAAATCAGCTAAGCATTTAAATGCATAACCCACCCCCAACAATTCTGTTAAGGTAAATACAGTTAACCCCTGAGCAACAGGTTAGGGGTGCCAACCCTACCCGCAGTCAAAAATCCAGTATAATACAGTCAGCCTTCCCTATACTCCTTTCTTCCATATCCTCGAGATCTCCGTATCCTTGGCTCATGTAGTACTGTAATATTTACTACTGGAAAAAAAAAATACCCCTAAGTGGACCCACACAGTCCAAACTCATGTTGTTCAAGGATCAACTGTACTATTAACCCATTTTAAAGATAGGTACAAAGTTAGGCAATTTGCACAAACTCACAGAGCCAATACTGGAGTCAGAATTTTAACCAAAGCAACTCCAGAGTCCAAGTTCTCCCCTACTCATCACTCCAAAGTATAACCCACCTAGCACTATACCTTAAAATAATTTGCTGTTCAACAAATGTTTACTGTTGGTGATAGTAATAATCAAAAAAAAAAGGGTGCTTCTGCTATAATTCTACTTTTTACACTGATTTTCAGCCAAAAATGCTTAAGAATATACTGGCCCAAACTGGAAGCAACCAAGAAGACATCCTTTAGTACAGGGGTCCCCAACCCCCAGTACCGGTCCGTAGCCTGTTAGGAACTGGGCCACCAGCAGGAGGTGAGCGGCAGGTGAGCGAGCAAAGCTTCATCTGCCGCTCCCCATCGCTCGCATTACTGAACCATCCCCCCCCAACCCCGTCAGTAGAAAAACTGTCTTCCACGAACCAGTCCCTGGTGCCAAAAAGGTTGGGGACCGCTGCTTTAGTAGGTGAATGAATAAACTGTTACATCTGGACAATGGAATATTATTCAGCACTAAAAAGAAATGACCTCTCAAGCCATGAAAAGACACTGGAGAAACTTAAATGCATATTACTAAGTGAAAGAAGCCCATCTGAAAAGGCTACATAGTGTATAAGTCCAACTGTATGACATTCTGGAAAAGGCAAAACTATGGAGAAACAGTAAAACCATCAGTGGTTGCCAGGGATTTGGGGTAGGGAGAGATGGATAGGCAGAGCACAGAAGATTTTCAGGGCAGTGAAACTCTAATTGTGGAAACATGTCATTATAAATTTTTCCAAATCCATAAACAACACCAAGAGTGACCCCTAACATCAACTATGGACTCTGGGTGATAATAATGTGTTAATGTAGGTTCCTCAGTTGTAACAAATGTACCACTGAGGGGGGCGGGGGGGGGGGAGGAGAACGTTAATAATAGAGGAGACTATGCATGTATGGGGCAGAGAGTACATGGGAAAGCTCTGAATTTACATTCAATTTTGCTGTGAACCTAAAACTACTCTTAAAAAATTAAGTCAAGGGCTTCCCTGGTGGCACAGTGGTTGAGAATCCGCCTGCCGATGCAGGGGACACGGGTTCGTGCCCCGGTCCGGGAAGATCCCACATGCCGCGGAGCGGCTGGGCCCGTGAGCCATGGCCGCTGAGCCTGTGCTCCGCAACGGGAGAGGCCACAACAGTGAGAGGCGTAAGTAACGCCAATCAATCAATCAATCAATCAATCAATCAATAAATAAATAAATATCTAAATAGTCTGTTAAAAAAAAAATTCAGAAGTTGCCAGAGGGTGGTGGAGAAAAGGGAGGAATTAATAAGAGGAGATCTTCAGGGAAGTGAAACTATTGTTAGATACTATAATGATGGATAGGCATTTGTCAAAACCCACAGAACTGTTATTTCAGGTTATTCAACAGAGTACCTCTTTTTCAACACAAAGAGTGACCCCTAATATAAACTTTAACTTTAACAATGTATCAATATTAGCTCATCAATTGTAACAAATGTACCAAACTAATGCAAGATGTTAATAACAGGAGAAACTGGGGAGGGGGGTTAAAGTAACTCTCTGTACTTTCTGTTAAATTTTTCTGCAAACCTAAAACTGATCTAAAAAATAAAGTCTATTAGGTTTTTTTTAATGCTGAGGAAACTTGTTGGCTTGGAGCTGCTGGGGGGGCCAACTCTGTCCTCATGAGAGGAAAGCCTGGCTGGAAACGAAGCCCACAAAGAAAAGCAATAAAGAGCCAGTATACAAGAGAGAAAAATAGTGCCCAGATGATATCAAATGAACTCCTAGATTCAGCTAGGCCAGCTGCACACTGGAGTTACCACAGTTAAATTAACCTATTAAATCTCATTTTTGCTTTTTAAAAAATGCGTATGATCACACACACGTTATAGTCATCTCCTGAATAAACAGCTTCATAGGAACTAGGGTCACAGCACATAGAAAACCCTGTAGTTAGTGGCTCTCCTTGTAGACTTCATGGAAAAGGTAACATGAGCGCAATCTGCATTACCCTGGCCTTTGCTTCTCAGCATCAGAAAACTAGTGCCTCCAAGTGGCACTACGGTTGCTGCTGGTCAATTTTAGCCACAGCATAAAATACTCAACCATGAATTAGCCAAGACCTCAATGTTTTCAAAAAGTTTCAAGGATTATTTTTAAAAGAGAGTCAATTCCATTTGAAAAACCCACTCAAAGAATGTTTCTTTCAGTCACTAACAATTTTTAAAAAGAAATTGATAAATGTTTTATTGCTAATTTGTAGGCTTTTATAAAAGCTGTAATTTAAAAAAATACACAGAATAAAGTGGTCTACCCACATTGACAATTTATCTAAACAATTCTATTTAGGTTTTCAGAGCATTTTAACTATTTTCATTAATTATTGCTCATAGTTAACCTGAAATGTATAATCCTCATTTCTAAGAAAAGAATATGTAGGTCAATGGCCAAGTTATATTTAGATATATTTAGACAGATATATTTAGAACTATTTCCAAATTTCCAACCTGCTTCTCAACCTAAGACTAGATCATGCTATACAAAGTAGCCTCCTTTAACCAAAATAAAAGTTCTGAACACATGGATCTTTACAAAAGATAAAGTAGGTTATATATTTAAAAGATAAGGTTTTAATACCGATTCCTTTAAAACAAGTTTTTGTAATATATGTGAAGTCTGATATTTAAAATTCATTTTTTGTTGCTAAACCATTTGTAGACGACCTGTTTCTGGGCAGCCAGAAAGGCCACCCATCACACACACATTCGTGCGGAACCTGGCGCTAAAATTTGGTTTTGCCCACAAATATACAAGAATATATCTCCTGTGTAAATCAAGGCACATCTACATTTTACACTGGAGAGGGTAAACAAGACTGCTCCTTGTTTAGACCCACAGTTTCTTTATATACATTTCCTTACGATTAGAATAAAATTTGAATTTTTTTTTGAGGCTTACAAGGTATGTCTTGCTCAATCCTCACTTCAGCATCATTTTGTCTCTTTAGGCTCCAAAATCTTCAATTTTTCTGATTCAGGGTATTTTTATTTTGCACTTGCTGTTCACACTGCCAGGAAAGCACTCCCCTAGCTCTTTTTCAGGCTGGCTCTCATATTTCAGGTATCAATTCAAATTTACATTACAAAGGCCTTCCCTGAATGCATTAAATGCATCCTCTCACCCATACCCCATTATTCTTTTTTTTAAGTGTCTAAAATTATCTTGCTCATTTATGTGCCTAGGTTATTGCCTATCTGCCTCATAGAATGTAAGACACAAGAGGGCAAGGATTTTGTCTCATTGATTACTATACCAGCACCACTAGAAAAATATCCAACACATGGTAGACACTTAATATTTCTTGAACATATACCTTTTTGGGGGGGGGGGGGGCGGCTGCGCCAGACGGCATGCAGGATCTTAGTTCCCCAACCAGGGATCGAACCTGTACCCCGTGGAGTGGAAGTGCCGAGTCTTAAGAACTGGACCACCAGTGCAGTCCCGTTCTTGAACATATACTTACAGTCAGTATTTATTAAGCAAAAGACATTTTGCTAGGCCCTGTGGATAAGTCCATATCACTTAAAAATTAAATGTTTTACTAAAATAGAATCTTAAGGACATCTTGATTTTTTTTTAAGTGGACATTTTAAAATCTCACATATTTGTTAATAACGTCCAAACCATTTCAAAATTTTAAGTACAAACTCTGTTACAGCACAGTTACTTCAGCACTGACTTTAACTACAAACGCATCATTAGCATAGCATGTGTCCTTTCAGATATGCATGATACAAGGCTTTAGAAATGATTTATTTATTTTTTCAAAACAGCAGCTACCGGATATGCAAATGCATGCCATATCTTTGCTTAGATCTATGGCTCAATTAGTACAAGCTAGTAATATTTAAATAACAAATACCAGGAATTCCCTGGCAGTCCAGTGGTTAGGACTCTGAGGAACTTCCATTGCAGGGAGCACCAGTTCCATCCCTGGTCAGGGAACTAGGATCCCACATGCCGTGTGGCGTAGCTGGGGAAAAAAAAGCCCAAGCCACTTCATAATTTGGCTTTGCCCACAAATATACATCTTTTGTGTAAATCAAGGTATATCTACATTTTGCACTTAAGAAGGTACACAAGACTGCTCCTTTGATAGTTCTCCCTAAAAACAAAACATCCATTGTTTTGATTCATCTTATAGAAACCACACAACCACCATTTCTTTGGTATCTTTATATTTGAAGAAAATGGTATAGTTTTCCATACACATTGACTTAACATTATGCCCAATGATGTGAAATGGTTAATCAATGGAAGTAAAAACTATGCCATGTAAGGAGGGAAAAGAGAAATTATTAAGCAAAGGAGTTGCAGTTTAAAGAGCCTCACAGCAATCTAGTCTAAACAAGTTTTTTATTTATTTATTTTTGGCTGCGTTGCGTCTCCATTGCTGAGTGCGGGCTTTCTCTCGTTGCGGCGGTTAGGGGCTACTCTTCATAGCGGTGCGCAGGCTACTCACTGCGGTGGCTTCCCTTGTTGTGGAGCACCGGCTTTAGGCACGCGGGCTTCAGTAGCTGTGGTGCACGGGCTTAGCTGCTCCACAGTATGTGGGATCTTCCCGGACCAGGGATCAAACCCGTGTCCGCTGCATTGGCAGGCGGATTCTTAACCACCGCGCCACCAGGGAAGTCCCTACTTTTATTTTTTAATTTTTATTTGGCCGCACCGCACAGCTTGCGGGACATTAGGTCCCCTACCAGGGACTGAACCCAGGGTCACAGCAGTGAAAGCACCAAGTCCTAACCAGTGAATCACCAGGGAAGTCCCTAAACAAGTTTTCTAAATTTTTTTTTTAAATAGGCTTAGCTTCAAAATCTAAAAATTGTTAGCTGCCTTACAGTTCAAATATTCAACTATGCGTGTCTATTACTGAACTTATGATTCAAAAATGATGCACTGTCCCAGCAGTAAAAAGCAAATCAATTGGACTGTTTCTATACTTTTGTTTAAGTATTTACTTCTTATATGGATGAGACTTAAAAAAAAAAGAGACCACCAACAAGAATGTAGCTAACTCTAAGATAACAGAAGTTCCTGCTTTCACAAGTTATGATATGAAACAGATTATAGCTTGCGTCTACTGCTAACTCATTTTTTTAAGCAGTATTAACTTCCCTAATATGTAATTGGGACCAAGGTTTAAAAAAAAAAAATCCACGACCATCAGCCATGGGTTTTTAAAACCACTCTTAGGTTTTTGTCAAAATTTGCCTACTCTACACCCAGAAACTTTAAAAAAAGGCCTAACGAGTTCTGAAGTTTTGCTTGGTTTTGGTTTTCAAATATAAACAAGAACAGGAGACTAGGACCAGAGACAAATTGCAACCCGTGAAGATAAAACTAGAATGAAGCAGGGCTTTCAAACAGTATTGTGTGCCTACTTCCTGCTGGTGTGGGCAACTGTCACAGAAGATTATAATATGATTCTACAGTGTTAGACAAGTTCAATATCAAAATAGATATTTTGACAATCTAATTCTAACGGTGGAAGAGAATCACAATACCAGTAATCATCAAAAAAATTAGCACCTAACAATTATTACCTGAATTTTCTACTTGTGGCACACAAATACACTGCTGTTAAGAGGGTGATTTTTAAAGCAAACCACACACACACACACACACACACACACACACACACACACACACACAGGACTGAGAACATTTAACCCCAAGAAATTAAGAGCTAGCCTTCTATATGAGGGAGAAGGGAAATAACACACCATGAGAAAAGTAATTAAAAAGATACAACTTACTGGTATAAATGTTTTACTCACCCTCCTCAGCCCCATTATATTACAGTCTTATTTGAAAACAGAGATTATGTTAATCATCTTCGGTTCGCTCACAGTTCCTAACACATAATGTTTAACAAATATTGGTTGAATTTATGAACCGAATCATTTTTAAACATCACCAAGACCACTACTGAAATACATACCTTTTTTGCTTAATAGTACTAATGACTTGTATATAAAAATATATTCCATTACAGCAACTTCTCTGGTGGTCCAATGGTTAAGACTCCGTGCTTCCACTGCAGGGAGCATGGGTTCGATCCCTGGTCAAGGAACTAAAGATCCCGCATGCTACATGGCAGCCAATAAATAAATAAATTAATTAATTAAAATAGGGAAGTTTAAAATATATATATATTCCATTACATAGAATCAGCATGATTTCTGATAGAGTAACTCCCCTTTTATTTTATCTTTCCAGATAAAAACATAAGACAAGGGCTTCCCTGGTGGCACAGTGGTTGAGAATCCGCCTGTCAATACAGGGGACATGGGTTCGAGCCCTGGTCCGGAAGATCCCACATGCCACACGGAGCAACTAAGCCCGTGAGTCACAACTACTGAGCCTGTGCTCTAGAGCCTGCGAGCCACAACTACTGAGCCCACGTGCTGCAACTACTGAAGCCCGCGTGCCTAGAGCCCGTGCTCCGCAACAAGAGAAGCCACCACAACGAGAAGCTTGCACACTGCAACGAAGCGTAGCCCCTGTTCGCCGCAATTAGAGAAAGCCCGTGCACAGCAACGAAGACCCAACACAGCCAAAAATAAATAAATAAAATAAATAAATTTATTTTTTAAAAAAAAACATAAGACAAAACAGACACAACTGCTAACAGCCTAGTAAAGCTGCTTCCTTACATTGAGAACACTATATAAAGTGATTGTATATTTATAAAGATGCAAAACCAGAAACTATCTTAAACCACATAACACAAATAATGTAAAAAGCAGTATCTTATCAAAAATCAAAATGAAGCCCCCTCTCCCCAGATATTCAGTTCTAGGAAGAGATTCTATGCATCTTTAACAGTGATGCTCTCAAACCGTTTGAAACAGAAAAATTAACCTCTTCTCTAATTTGTATACATAATACTAACATATTTTAATGACAACAGTATTCTTATCTTAAATAAGCACCATCTCAAAACAAATTCTGCGTTCGAAGGTCTTCTTTCAATTATTTGTCAGGATTCAGGGTAAGTTTTTCTACTGAGAAGTTGTAGTATGGATGATGTGGACAGTACAGGAATCAAAAATTGAAACTGAAATAAAAACATCTACAGAATTACAGTACAGTGGAAATAGCCCTTTTCTCCACAGCAACTCATCTCTTCCTTTCCCTTAGCTCTCAAAAGGAAGAGATTGAAGAGGCTATAACTATAAACAAGACAGAGTATAAAAGACTCAGAACTGGAATGATGAAAGGCATTCAGAGTAAGGAATTATGAGTAATTAATTAATGGAGCAAGCCAAAGAGCATCATCACCTGCTAACATCACAGAGAACTAAATATTATGTGCCTTCTGACGCAAATACTCAGCATCACCTATAAAGTATTTTTGCCCCCTCAAAGAAAAAAACAAAAAACGAGAGACAATACATTATAGAAATCAAACCTGATCAAGCCTCTAAACCTAATGTCAATTAACAAGAACCCCAGGAGACTGGTACACCACTAGCAATGTTAACTGGAAATCCAAACTGTGGGAAAACTGTTTCTTCAACAAATAATTTGCCAGGAAAAAGAAATGGGGAGGGGGGGGTCATCTATATATTACAAAACAATGCACAGACCTTATGTGACTCAATCTGAATAACTGTAAAAACACATTTATGAGATAGGAGAAATGTGAACATTGAATATCATATGCTATTAAGGAATTATTGCTAATTATTTTTCAGTATGATAAGTTATTTTGTTTTTTTCCTTCAAGAGTAAAGTTGACTAAGAAACTGGAGTGCGGGGCTTCCCTGGTGGCGCAGCAGTTAAGAATCCACCTGCCAATGCAGGGGACACGGTTCAAGCCCTGGTCTGGGAAGATCCCACATGCCACGGAGCAACTAAGCCCGTGGGCCACAACTACTGAGCCCGCGGGCCTAAAGCCTGTGCTCCGCAACAAGAGAAGCCACAGCAGTGAGAAGCCCGAGCACCCCAATGGAGAGTAGCCCCCGCTCGCCACAACTAGAGAAAGCCCGCGCACAGCAACGAAGACCCAATGCAGCCAAAAATAAATAAATAAATAAATTTATTTTTCAAAAAAAGAAAGAAAGAAATTGGAGTGCAAAAGGGTTGGAGTACAGAAAGGGAACGCTAAAACTTAATGCAGATGAATAGATGTGGCATACCTGGAACTGAAATATAAATTGCAAGACTGCAACCACGGGAAGACAGCAGCTTTGCTTGCTTGCCAGCCAACCTTTTCTCCACTGATATAAGCTCTATAAATAGGCCACAAGTGATAATGGCTGCTCAAATCACTTCATGTTGCGGATACTACTACTGACGAGTATCTGGCCTAGCACCAGGGCTGTGAATAAACTAGCATCAAGTAAGATGCCAAGGAAGTTACCAAATGCAAAGAATGCACCATTGCTAATGAGAGACTCAAAAGCACCATCAGCGTAAATCCAAGAATAATTTAAAACACAGGTTCTAGATTTCTCTCTGGCCATTTTCTATCTCCCTCAGAAGACAGTACAAATAAAGAGGGGTCACCACATGCTGGGATCTGAGGTCCCCAAAATAAATATTGCCAAAATCCTATCCACTATACATGCCCTCAGGCTCATAGCAAATTGTTTAGTGGATAGCAGTGGACATAAATAATGGGAAACCCTTGATGATATAATGCTGATTTAAGACTAAACTGCTTCTATGCTAGGTTAAAACTAAGGTAGACAAGATACTGCTTAAAATCCTAACCACATGAGGTTTTTGTTCTTAGTACAGAAAGGAAAACAGTCCTGTTTTCCTAGAGTTTGAGTCCATACCCAACTTCCCTATCCCCAACAATACCTTTTTCTAATTATAAGGCACCTAACAAAATGCTGACTCTGAACATCACAGTTTTTTTTTTTTAAGCCAGACAACTCAGTAAAAAATAACTTCTACTGATGCCTTTCGTCAGTATCTGGTTTCCCTAATGTTAACCATGCTAATGAAAACTTGAATTTCTAGATTACCTAAACACAATCCTAGTTTATCCACATTCTTGGGAATGGCTGCTATAATAAGTTCTAACATTTAATTTTGTTGCTCTTTGGACAACAATCAGAACTAATTTACGAATACATGGACTTGTATTCCAGGCATAGGGAAAAGGTATTTCGTACTTGAACTGGCAGTACAAAAATGAACATTCAAGTCTCCAATCATTTTCTTTTCATCTTAGAGACCCATTTAAGGAAAAAATGCTATTTTCCAATACCTAATTTTAAATTATTTTATAAAGAAAAAAACTAACTCCATACTCTAGTTATTTTGTACAGTTCTTTTTGTCCTACAGTCTACTTTTCTTCTCCACATTTCAGAGCCGGAAAGAAACTTAGAAATCATCTGGTTCCCTAGATTTGAGTTCCTTGAGCAGAAATTTCTTTTATCTTTGTACCCATCTCCACCTGGGCACCTGAGTGCTCAGTAAATGGGTTTTTAATTTAACCAGGTATAATTGCCCCCACATACGAATTAAGTTCTTCAGATAAATTTCTACTTTTGATTAATCTTAACTAGAAAATACTCATCCAGGTAGTTTTTAAATTAGATAAAGTCAAATTAGTAACTTAGGACTTACACCATCTATTGGCTATTTTAAGTGACAGAATCTGAGCAAAGAGGTATGAGGTACCTATTTGGAATAAAGACATAAAAGAGAATAGAAACAAAACTTAAAACAAACACTGTAACATAGAAAACAGACTTGTGGTTGCCAGGGCAAGGTGGGAGGAGGGGATAGAGTGAGACCGGGGTTATCAGATGCCCACTAGTATTATGTGGATGGACAATGGGGTCCTGCTGTATAGCACAGGGAACTACATTCAATAACCTGTGATAAGCCACAGTGGAAAAGAACGTAAAAAAGAATGTATGTATAAGTACAGCTGAATCACTTTGCTGTACTGCAGACATTAACACAACATTGTTAATCAACTATAGTTCAATAAAAACACTCACTGTAAATTAACGCCACAAATTTTAAATAAGACAACCACCAAACCTGAGTCATACTGGTCACTTTACAGCATTTTTAAATCACAGTTACTATTATTGGCTTCTACTAATATGTTATGATAAATATGTACAATACATATAATACACATTTTCTCTCCTAGCAGTTTAGGAATATAAGAGAGTAAAACAAGCAAGATAATTTTAGTTTCACCCTGCTCCTTCCTTTCATCACAAGGACCGGTAGGCTGTGTGTGAAAACTGATTGAACATCAGTCCCACTTCTGCTAAGAGAAGGTGTCCACACAGAAGCAGAAAACATTTACTTCCCTAAGTTCAATCATTAGTTCTAAAAGAGTAAGGTAAGTAGTTTCAATTAAAGATAAAGGCTGAGACTTCCCTGATGGTTCGAGACTCCGAGCTTCCAATGCAGGGGATCCAGATTCGATCCCTGGTCGAGGAACTAGATCCCACATGCATGCCGCAACTAAGAGTTCACATGCTGCAACTAATAAGTCTGCATGCCGCAACTAAGACTCAGAGCAGCCTAAATAAATAAATATTTAAAGAAAAATAAAGATAAAAGCTAAAATAGGATTGAGAAAAGTTTCACGACACCAATCAAATTTAAACTTAAGACTGGAATTTGACAACAAAAGAAAAATAACTGTCAAATTACTTTAGTCTGGCTATCAAGAATCAACCCATAATAAAGAAATAATACCAACAAAACTTCTACTCAGTGAACTTAAGGATAAAGAAAAATCTTTCAAAGAATGTCTACCTCATCCTTCATATTCCCCTTAAAGAAAAAAATTAGTAACTCACTAGCAGACTAAGGTACTTTTATAAACCTGGCCCTACCTTCCTCTACCCCACAGAGTTTACATCTATCCCTCTGTAAACTCAAGGCACTGGCCACACCATCCAAGATCACTGATACTCACAACTTTGCTTAGGCTGTTCCCTAGCCTGGAATGCCCACGTGGAAATCCATCTCAAACTCCAGGTTTAAATGTGTAAGTTTCTTCAACCAAGATATCCTTCAGGAGGTGAATAAATAAATAAACAGTGGTAGATCTGGACAACAGAATATTATTCGACACTATATAGAAATGATCTACCATGCCATGATAAAACACAGAAGCAGCTTAGATATGCATTACTAAGTGAAAGAAGCCAATCTGAAAAGGCTACATACTGTATGATTCCAACTATATGACATCACAGAAAAGGCAAAACAGTGGCAACAATGAAAAGATCAGTGGTTGCCAGGGGCTGTTGGGGGTAGGGTGGGGTGGAGGAGCAAAGGACAGGCAGAGCATTTTTCGGGCAGTGAAAATACTCTGTATGACACCATAATGATGGATACATGTCATTACACATTTATCCGAACCTACAGAATGTCCAACACAAAGCGTAAACAGTAATGTAAACTTAAAATTTTTTAAAAAGTGTAAGTTTCTTTAGCATCTTGACCTGTCATATTCACCACCAGAGCACCAGCAACTAGAGCACTATTGGCTCACAGTAAGCAATCAATAAATTAGTGTTGTGAGAATAAAGAAGTTCCACCTGAATGTTTTGTTCTCTTTTCTCAATAGCTCTTCTCTTCCCCTCTTCTATAGTCTCATAGCTTTTTCCTCAGTTATCAATACGTCTATTTCATTTTTACTTCTCAAGTACACAAGAAACTTTATTTGGCCCTAAACTCTTTTCTAAAATAATACAGACTACTGAAATCAGTGTGGTTCAAAAGAAAACACATTAATAGTACATTTTTCACCTTTTACAGATTTTCTTAAGTATTGTCAATTCAGTAAACATGAATATACACTGTTTTCATGTTGCTAGTTACCTGGAGGAAAATTAAGATGATTTACCAAAGTTATAAAATACGGTCTCGGTCTCTACTCTGTGTGTGTTTGTGTGTGTGTGTGTGTGTGTGTGTGTGTGTGTGTGTGCGCACATACACACACACACTAGTTCCAAGCTTTAAAAAGAAAAAACAAAAACATTCTAATTGCCCATATATCAACTCTATTCATGCACACATTAAAATAAAACCATAAGAATGAAGATCCTGGCAAAACAACCCCTTGAATGAGTAACTACACCACCTCCCAGAAATTACTAGTCATACACTAAGGACACTTAAGGTACCAATATCATATATGAAATAGAAATCTTTGAAGGACAAACACTGAGCACTCAGTTCTTTCAGAACTGCATTAAATTAGAATCTAAAGGTAAACCTATCTTTAATCATGAAGACTATAAAACAAAGAGCATTTATGACACTTTCATAAATGTAATTAAGAGTAATATAAACTGAATTAGTGAATAATGTAACAACTACACTGTGAACTTAATATGAAGCTAACAATAGGGAAAGTTTCCAGTTTAGTCCATCTCATTTTTCACAAAATGATGTCAGAAAAAAAAAATTTTCCATTAGAAAATCATATTTACCTGATACCTCAAGTAAAATTACCTTGAAGTTTCTCCCTTCCTTTTATATTTTATCACCTATTTGGAAACTTTGTTAACATTATGAAAAAGATATGGTTTGAAGTTTTAAGATTACTGAAAAGCACTCTGAAGGAATCTGATTTAGAAATGTCTAAAAATATTTTTATTTCTCATTTTATGGAACTGCATGAAATTTCATTAAGGTTCTTCATAAAGTAGCATACAGGTCATCACAGTAAATACCATCTTAGTTTCCTGATTTCAAATTTAACTCATAATTTTATTTATTTAGCACCTACTGTGCATAAAGCACTCAATTAGGCATTTTATTAGCCAGATTATTTAGCCAAAATATTACACTTCCTACTAAAAACGATCAGCATTGTGACCCCTCAGGACATCAGGTAATAATTGTAGGCCTCTAAAAATGCTTGTTAAATCAAAAGGCAATGCTCTTACTGAAGCAATCTTGATTGCCAGGATCAGCAAAACCGCATTATAAAGTTAACAGCCTCCATCCTTAAACTATCCCAGGAGAAGAAATGGAGTAATTCAAACTGTTAACTTGTGCCCAACGACACTACATAATAACAGCCTAAGCAAAACTGCCAGATGTATTTGTAATTAAAAGGTCCAACCTTGACAAAGCATCATCATCAGTGGGTTTTTCATCCTACTGGGTGGAAGGATTCAGAAAGCAGAAGCTCAGGCGAGAAACGAAAAGCACATCCAGCACAAACTGTTCAAGCGGTTCAATCTGGAACAAGTACAGATATTCATTCCTTCAACCTGTGAGCATCTATTCTGTGACAGCGGAGAGGACGATTTAAAAGGGAGAATGAATGACGTGAGGTTCTGTTGGGGGTTGCTGCCCCAACAATACACTGAGATCGGTGCTAGAATTAATAAAGTACAAAGTACGAAGTACTACTGCGGAAAAGAGGAGAATTCTCTCTGAGAAGAGTCAGAGGAGACGATGATCTTTAAGCTGAGGCTCGTCAGTTTACATCCTCGCCGGGTTTCTAAACAAAGTTGACAAACTCGCCAGAAGAGGTCAATTTTGGAGACTGACACCTCCCTCCCATTGACCGGAGGCCGAAGGTAGTGAAAGCACTGCCGAAATGCAGGCGGCGCCACGCCGGAGAAAGCCTCCCTCCCTCCTCCTAGGCCTCGGCAGCCGCGGTGCTGGGGCGGCCGCCCGGGCTCTCGAGAGTCGGGGCAGGTGTCGGCGCCAGATCCCGGCCCGCGGGGCCAACACAGCTGGCAAAGCCGCCGCCGCCGCCGCCGCTCCCCCAGCGACCTGGGGCCCCAGAAAGTTGCGTGAAGACAACTCCAGTGCGGCGAAGCCGCTCCCCCGCGCGGCCCACGGGCTGCGGCACCTCCAGCCTCCTCTCCGCCGCCTGGTAAAGGAACCCGCCGGGGGCCGGGAAAGAGGAGGGAGGCTCGGCCCGCCAACTCAGCCGGGCCCGGAGGACGCGAGGGTTACCAGCGAGCGGGCGAGCCAAGGGTCGGGCTGTTCCGCCCCTATCGCTGGCCCCAACCCGGGCCTCGCCTCCCGCCACGCCCGGGCTCAAACACCCGGCGTCCGACAGCCCTGCCCGTCACGACCCGGACGCCCAGACGCCGCAGAGCCTCGCCCGCGGCCCGCACCCCTCCGACTCAACCCGACCCCTTCCCGAGAATCAGCCCGAGTCCCGCGGCTCGACCGGTAGCCGGCCCGCGGCCCTGCGCCCCTTCCCATCTCACCTGCGCTCCGCGGCGGCCCCGCACCTCCTCGCCCGCTCCGCGCGCCCCGTCGGGGCACACACCGACCCCCCCGGGCCGGGTCTCTCCGGGCCGCGGCGACTCTGAACGTTACGGCCACCGCCGCCTTCTCTTCCTCGGCACAAGCCCCGGCGGCGAGCAGGGGGTCGCGGTCAGAGCCCCACCGGGGCCAAAGCGAATCTCGCCGCCTCCGCAGCCTCCACCGCCAAGTCCCTTCACTCGTCCGAGCCGCCCGGAGAAAATGTCACCAGAGGCCGTTCCGCTCGGCGCCTCACTTCCGCCCGGAACCACAGAGCCTGAGCCGGTCGGCTAGAGGGGCCGCTGCGGCTGGGGCCTCTAGGGACTCGAGCGGGAGGCCCAGAGAAAGCCAGACAGCGCCATCTGGCTGGGCTGACCCGCGCTCCTACAGCTGCAGAGCGCCCGGCGTGGGAGCACCGGCTTCTTGGGCTTCTTTCCCGCTCTCCCTTCATCTGCTCAGGCAGCTCCCTAACAGAAATTTCCCAGAGGGTCGGAAAGCCAGTCAATACAAGCCACGGTCAATGCCCTAAGAAAAAGACGTCGCTCCATTTTCCGTTCGCTGCTCAGTACTCACCCCTCCTGAAGCCTTCCCGAATGAAGCTTGTGGTGTCACTCCAGGAGGGAGTGCGCTCCCTTCTCTCCCCACCTTTTTGCGGATGCCGACAGCTCGGCTCGGGGAGATTTGGCTGTGCTCCTCTCATGCAGTGGCATCAACATCCCGTTCAAGTTTCTGGATGAACCTTGCACGCCTCGCAGACAGATCGCCACCTGCTGGTGAGTCAGGGTCCCCCAGGGAGACCCTGCTCCGCCCCTACGCGCGATGCAGACGCCCCAAATTCCACCTCTGCAGCCACTCCTGATTTTCACCAGCGAGCCCTGAGTTTTCGACGCCCTTCGTTGAGGTCTGAGATCGTGAAGGAAACGTGCTGGACGCTTAACCGGAAGAAAGGTAAGGTGGGCTTAAGAAGGAGAAAGAACAAACCTCACAACTCAAGATCTGGCCAAGGCTTTGCGCTCGCTAAAAGCAGGGTTTTGAGAAATAAATGAATACATAAGGGCTTGAAGAGAAAATGTAAAAGGTATTTACCTTTTCAGGAGCCATGATGGGACCTGGGGTGACACTCCCCTAGAGGAGATTCTGAAAATCACAGCGCCGGCTCCGCGCTCCCCTTAACATCAGTCTCCCGTTTAGATCAGGCCCCCCAGCTCCCCCATTTCTCTCATTTATGCTAACTGCCTACAAGCATGGGAATTTTCCATTCCTAAATGAGTAAATTGATAAAACAGTTTTACAATTAATAGCTAACTTCTCTGAATGCCTATTATGTGCAAGGCACTATACTATGCATCTAAGTGGATTCATTCATTTAATCCTCACAAGTCTATGGGTTTGGTGGTATTCCTGGCCCCAGATGACAAAAGTGGAACCAGACAGAGTGATAAAGTGACCTGCCAGAGGTCACACATCAGTAAGTGTCAGGAGCCTGCATTCTCAACCACCACTACCGACTGCCTCCTTGAAATTCACTGAGAACATACTGTGTGCCAGATAAACATTTTGTCTCTGTATGTTATTTCACTCATTTATTTATTTATTTCCCTGCTTCCTTAGTCCTCAAGGAATTTGAGAGTTTGTGGGGTAGTGACAAGAGCCCAGTCTCTTTCAGGAGAAAAAGAGAAAAGGAAAGAACTACTAAAATCACAGCTGTCAGTCTGGAAATGAATGAATGAATATGGACAAATACATTCAGTTTTAAAATGGCCCCTCGATGGTCTTATCTCATCGATGCTGTAGAGATGCTGAAGTAGGCCCCTGACTACTGACTACTGACTACCATCTTGGCTCCTTCTGTTTGATACCAATAAGTCAATTCCCTACAGTGAATGGACTGCTTTTTTTCGGAGGCTGGGATGTTTGATATACTAATTACTAACATCCCTATTACTGCCATATTTAGATTGCTAAATAGGGCACTTGCTTTCCTCTTCCCCTTCTGTAGGAGCAGGAAGGGCTGGGCAGTTGATCCTACTTCTGCCTTGGAATTGTCTCCTAGAATCTCCTTTGCACTACATACTCAGCTCTCCAAGCCCCTGAAATCCCATCCCCATAAAAACAGCCCAGTCCAAATCACACCATCACCCACCCGCCATCCTGTTGCCTCTATGGAAATTTCTCTCAAGATTCCTCTGCTCACAGACACTGTCCTACCAACATGTCCACCCCTTGGCCTATCTGTAGTGTTACTACTGGATCATATCAGTGGTTCTACGCTCAATTTCTTTTATAAACCCTGGAGGCCAAGGCCAAGCCCATCTGAATCACCCTTCAGCTTCATTGCTTGCACCTGATGCACCACTGGGACTGGGGCTGGGCTTGCAGCAGGTGCCTATTAGAAACCGTGGCCTGATCAGCAGCATGGCAATGTGGCTGGCCTTGCTTTGACTATAGTCTGTTCTCTCTGACTGAGCAGCCTGCTTCCAAAATTTGCCCCTGTAAGGTGGATGCTGTTTTTAGAAGCACTCGTTAGATAAGGAAAACGGGGGATCCAAGGGATGGAACCCTCACCTCAGCTCTAGGCTACCCCTCCCTCAGTGTAACCACCCTTACCTCCCCCCTCCCACCCGCATAACCAGCATCCACTACAATCCCCCAGCACCTGCTATAAGACAGTTGAACAGTTGAATGGGGGGGAGGGGTGATGTTGAACCTCTTGACCCTGGTGGCCACATAATTGCAGACAAGTCACCATGTCCAGAGTTAGCATCACCTGTTCTGCCCCACGGCATTATTCCACAGTATTAAATTATGCCCTCCATATGGAAGGCCATCCGGAAGCAGCCTGAGAATTCCAAGTAGTGGAAGGTGACATGGTCTCCAGGACCGAGAGCTCTGGAGCCTGACCGATTTGGATTTGGACCAGGTTCTGCCTCCCTCAGCAGAGCGACCTCTGGGCACTTCTGCAACCTCTCTGTGCCTCAGCGTCCTCACCTGTCAAACACGGCGAAACCTGATACTACTTTGCAGGTTCTTGCGAGAAGTGAGGGTGAAATGAGCTTGTGTAAAGCTCTCAGCACAACTCTTGGCTCCGAGAGAACACTCTCAACAAGGCCGTTGTTCCGACGGCAACACTCCGGGCCAGCACCTCCTACAAGCACAGACTCACACTGGTCAAGTACGGTGTCTAGGGACTCATATTTCCAGAGCAACAAGTTCACGCGGAACCAGAATGAAACAGGGCGGGAGGATGCTGTGAAGGTGGAGTCACGCGGTGGCCAGGGGTGTCTGGGAGTGGCACCACCCGCAGCCCCCCTACAGTTCTCTGGGGTGGATGGTGGAGGCGCCTCCGTCTTGGGCTCCAAGTTCCTCTTTCCAATCAGGTGATACCCCTTCTATATGGAAAGTCTGTAAGTCTATTAAAAAATGGAAATAAATGCAAAGGACAGTATTAAATTTTTCAACAAGTAGGTATTGGCCTCTTCTTCAATAAAAGAATAGCTCTGTGGGACCTCTGAGGTGGGAGGGGTGAGGAGTTCCGCTGACACCCCATCTAAACTAGCACCCACCACCCGTCACCACACCTGCTTGTTCCCCTCATAACATTTACCCTCCTTTGCACCTGTCGTGCGTATTCTTTCTCATCCAGCTGACACCAAAGAGTAGCAAGGGAACCGGGTCATGTTGTCCTGCTCTGTAGTGGACACACTCAGTACACAGGTGTGGATGGAGGAAATCCAAGCATCTAGCTGGGGAGACACAGGAAACTGAAAAGATGTCAAAACAAGGAAGTGGCACCAGGTGCCAAGTGGGTGAGAGGCTGTGAGGAGGGCAGGAGGCCTGACAGACAGTTGTTGAAAAGGAAGAAGAGTCAGTGCCTCAAGGGCAGAGCTTAGGCAGTCCTCCCTCACAGCTCCCTTGGTGTCCAGCACAGGGAATGGCAGACAGAGCAAGGAAATAAATGTCTGTGACTGAAGGACAGCTGTGCAGAGAAGCTGACATTTGGGGGAGGAGAAATAGAATCTTTCCTGCCATGTCAGTAAACAAAGGATGTCACAGTCATCAGCAATTACAGCCACTGCCAACTGATGAGCTGGGTGAGCCCTGAGGGAACTCAGGAAGGAAAAGAATACCTGCCATCTAACAGCCATCAGACTGCAGCCACGCCCTATGTTGTGCATTTTTTTTAAGTCAACGGAAAAGGAACAAGAGGTGGAAAAGCCCCTGGGATGTTTGAAGGACAACAATCCAAGGGCCCGGCTGCCTGTGACTGGACAGCGGAGGGATGAAGCGGGAGCAGGCGTGTCGGGGGCTTAATGTGGGTGGAAGAAGTCTGGGCTTCATTTTTAAGCACTAATGGGGCAAGCAGGGTCCGAAGTTCTCACCAGACTTCTAGGGAATGTTCCGGTCAAGGCCAGCAGAAAGCATATTGTCGTGGCCCACTAACAACTTGGAGAAGAAGGAGAGCACTGACCCCAGGCTGACCACAGCAGGGGACATGTGGACCTCCGGAAGGGGAGGGAGGGGAGAAGCAAGAACTGTCTGCAAAAGAGAAAGAAGGTGTGAGGAAAGAAGGGAAGGGCCTGCAGCCCTAGGGGCCTTCCCTGTGGGTGGCAGATAGGATGCATTCCAAAGACACAGAATGATCTGGAAGAAAGGACTTGTAAAAGCTTCTGAGCAACACCAGCTTTGAGGAGAACATCTCCAGTCCTCCACCTTCTCCCCTGCAGCTCCAAAAACTGCAGTATTTAAGTAAGAACAACATCAGGGCATCTGTGTATAATTAAAAACATGTATTTGGTCTTTGTCCCAGGTCTCTGGCACAGAGCTCCTTTAAAATGCTTGGAATTTCCTGGGTGATAGGAGTGCCTTTTTTTATTTGCAAGAAACCTGAGTTTATGCTAAGGAGGTGATTTTTTTTTTTAATTGACGTATAGTTGATTTGCAAAGTAGGTGATTCTTGATGGGCCCCTGGGGTAGCTTCAGGAGGGGGGCAGCTTCTCAGAGGAACTATCCTTTGAAGAGAGAAAGGGTTGGAACTTTCAGCCCCTCCCCCACCTCTGGGAAGGAGATTGAGTTCAATCACCAATGGCTAATGATTTAATTAACAATGCCTGCATAATAAAACCTGGATAATAACCCCTACGTGATGGAGTTGAGAGAGCTGCCAGGTTGGCAGTCCCACTCCCACATTCCTCTTCCACAGGCTGTTCCTGGCTTGTTTCCTTTATAATAAACCAGCAATAGTAAGGAAAGTGCTTTCCTGAGTTCTGTGAGTCATTCTAGCAAGTTATCAAACTTAAGGAGGAGCCATGGGAAGCCCTGAATTTATAGTCTGCAGAATATAAGTGTGGGTAGCCCAGGGCCCCTGCTTGTGGCTGGCGTCTGAAGTGGGACAGTCTCATGGGACTGAGCCCTGAACCTGTGGGATCTTCACTAATTCTGGGCAGTTAGTGTCACAAATGAACAGAACGGTTGGACACCCAGTTGTTGGAGAATTGTTGGAGAATTGGTGTCAGAAAAGAAACCACACAGGATCCTAAACTTTGACTTTAAATAAATATGTTACATTTGGCTTCAAATAAACATGTGACATTAAGCAAGACCAGTCCTAAGCCAAATCTCTCTTCAGACCCCTCACCTCCTTTCCCTGTGACCACGTCCAACTCTTTGCTGGCAGTAAATGCAGAGTAGTTTAATGCTTGCCTCGCACAGTGGTATTGAAACATAAAGGAGTGCCACTGAAGAGGAATTCCTCTTTCCTGGTGACAGTGCAGGAAGCAAATGCTGGGTGGGGATGATCCTAGCATTCCTCATTTGCATTTGCACACAGTTAAGTGGAACCTCCTCTCCATGTCTTAGGAGAACGCAGCAAAGTATGCCTGCCATTCAGTCTCCTTCAGAAGACATCCGTCAGAGCCCTGCCCACTAAGCACAAGGCACACTGTAGGCCCTAAACGTGGTATTTCATTAATCCTCAAAACAGTCAGCAAGGGGAGGGAGGTTTTACAGAAGAGGACGCAGAGGCCCAGAAAAGACAGTGCACCTGACCAGGGTCACATGAGCTAAAGGGCAGAGCCAGGATTCCTGGAGGAGAACACATCACCTCCCTCAAGACCATTGGTCAGTGTAGTAACAGGGCTCCATCTAGAAACAAATCGCAGAAGCAGAGGAGGGGCATGAGGGAGGGAGAAATTAATTCCTCGTCGAAGAGGAAGTTTTGACCAGGGCCTTGGAGAAAGAGCAGGGCTTCCAAGGACAGAAATGTAGAGAAAGGTATCCTGGGCAAAGCTGGTCCAGCTTGAGGAAAGGCTGAGCTCCGAAAGCGCAGGTACCACCGGACAGCAGAATACATGTATTTCTCACACAAGTGATATATCAGGTGTTGTGGTTTGGGCCCTTGTCCCCCATGCTCCAATTTTGTTTTTATCTTTTTGCTGATTAATACCATCAACGTAGTCTTGTTTAGCGTTTACCTTGACCACTTCATAAGTATGACTTCATTAGCTCCTCCAAACAGTCCTGGAAGGTAGTGGGGAGGGTGTTGTTAACATTTTGCAGAGTTTATATAGCAGACTGACACAAGGAGATTCTGAATAAATGCTTATTCTGAATGAATAAATGAATGAACGACTTGCCCAAGGTCACCAGCACTAAATGGATGACCATTTAGTGCTGGTGACCTTGCTCTGCTGCCTCCAAATCCCAGACTCTTTCCACTACCCTTCATATCTGGAGGACTTAGCAGTGTCATTTTGTGTGTGTGTGTGTGTGTGTGTGTGTGTGTGTGTGTGTGTGTGTGTGTGTGTATGTATTGGGGGGTGGGGAATTAGACTCATTATTGTGTTTTATAATGTGCTGATCATTTGAAAAAGGCTTGGGGACTGAGGACAATACAGGCATTCATTACAGAACTTCAATAGACCGACAGCAGCAACAATAACCTAAAATTAAATGAAGCAGAGTATCTCATGTGACTCCTCTCTTGAGGAGTCAGTGCAAAGGCACCAGGCTTTGGGAAAACAGGATAGGGTCCCAGAGGAGAACGACAAAGCAGAGATTTACAGAAACTATGGGGGTGTCAGCAGGCTGGGAGAGCCCCACCAGCCAGACGGACAAGTCCCCGGGAGCACAAGACACCAGACAGCTTCCAAAGGCCTCCCCTGTCTTGAGCAACTGTGATTCAATGGGAACCACGAGGAACCACCAGGCCTAAGAAGGAGGCTTAGAGATCACCCTCTTGTTTTGCAGAAAACTAGTATATTTTTACTAATTATACTTTTTTGGAAAAATGTGTTCCTTAAAGCACTTAGTAGAGCTGTTCTGGCTTTTTAATTCTGCTTGTGGTTTCTGCCACGAGTCCTTCAGAGTCACTAGAAGGGTACGAGTCCAGCTCTGCAGGGAGGCATCTCAAGGTCCCTTTCTGGGGCAATGGGGAGGCCTCACTGAGTGAACCCAGGCCCACCACAAGTCCAGTATGTTTACAAAGTTGGAGAGCAGGTGCAAAGCTGGCTCCATTCTTGTCACCCAAGAGAACATGAACCCATGTACTGTGGATCAGACTGAGGGATGTATACTGGCCATCCCTGCCCTCAGAGAACTAATGGATAAGACAGTGTCTCCTGAATGAGTTACCTCTGCTATACAGGCGGCCTTGCAGAAGGCGAAACTATAAAATCAGTTTGTCTTTGGTGTGTGTTTACTCGTGTCCAGGACCTTCCCTGACCCAGTCAGTGCCTTTACCTCCCACCACTCAAGACCTTAGGGCTTTAGCCCTCCTTGCCTCTCTCCCCCACCTTCTGACACCCAAAACTTCCTGGTCTAGGACTCAGTCTCTAAGGCTTCTACTCTTTTTGTCTTAAAAGCAATTAATTAAGGAACCTAATTCTTGCTAGAGTGGTAGCTGACTAACATATTACCCCTCCAAGGTGACAGAATACTTTGTCCAACTAAAATAAACACTTCTTGGGCTTCCCTGTTGGCGCAGGGGTTAAGAATCTGCCTGCCAATGCAGGGGACACAGCTTCAAGCCCTGGTCCGGGAAGATCCCACGTGCCACAGAGCAGCTAAGCCCGTGCGCCACAGCTACTGAGCCCACCTGCCACAACTACTGAAGCCCGCGTGCCTAGAGCCCGTGCTCTGCAACAAGAGAAGCCACCTCAATGAGAAGGCCGCGCACTGCAAGGAAGAGTAGCCCCCGCTCATCGCAACTAGAGAAAGCCCATGTGCAGCAATGAAGACCCAATGCAGCCAAAAATAAATAAATAAATATATTAGAAAAAGGTGAATGTTTTAAAGAAATAAAAATAAAATAGACACTTCTCTAGAAGCTGTCAGGAAGTGACATAAAAGGAAGGCAGGTCAGTTGGGGAGAGGAAGATATTTTTGGTTCACCGGGTTTTTCAACATTCTCAAATCACAACACGCTGATGACCTGGGAGAGCCAATCTAACAAACAGTCATCTGTGCGTTCTCACCGAGCCCCAAAGCCAACCGTTTTTGCGTTCCCGGTATACCAGGAACCTGGGAAATACCAAGAAGCTCTAGAATTTACAATCCAAAAGGTCAAAAATAACTCATAGAGAAAGAACAATAGGAGGAGAGCTGAGAACTAAGTCTCTGTTATTGGTTATTAGTGCTATACTAACTCAGAGAAGGAAAAGATTGATGTTGTGTGGGAAGAGTCCCACTCTATGGTGGGATGAGACTGGGTCTAAAGTGTAGGTAGAATACAAATATGGAATGTTCCAGGCTATTTAAACTTCAGAAGTTTCAAGAGCCTCTCTCCTCATATCACGCAAACTGGATTTCTCATTGCCACAAGGACTGCAGGAAGTTTGCTTCCAGGCTGGCTGGTCACATCCTTTTGTATAATCATGTGCCTTCAACTGCCCCTTGGGAGACATGTGTTCTCAGCCAAAACCCTAAATTGACGTTGTTGAACTGTAAAAGCCAGGAACAGCTAGGAGAGAGCTTATCTTCCTGCGAGGCCCAAAAGACATTGCCCGTCTACAAGGGTGTGGGATGCACAGTCACTGCCAAGGTGACCCTGTCCCTGCCAGAGGGCCTGCCAGAATACAGGGGCAGAAGAGACTGACATAGAGGGCTCGCCCCAGCCAGTGTCACTTCCGCTGCTCATGGGCTGCCTCTGCCCAGCTCCTATCTCTCCCCAAAACAGGGACCGCTCCTGTTTGTCCTGTCCTCCCCTCCCCACCACCAGACAGTATGTCCCCAAGGCCGACCCCCAGGGAGCAGGCAGAGATTCCCTCACCACACTGTCCCCGGGGAGCCCGGTAGCTGCATGGAGGGAGGAGAGAGCAGAGGGGACAAGGGGGGGGCTAAAGAGAGAAGAGAGGTGCTGGCGCTTTCTCGGGAGTCTTAACTGGGCTGGAGATGGCTCAGCATGGAGAGAGATCTGTGTGTCTCATGGTCCCCGGCACCGTGCGTGCTGGAGGGATCTTCCCATCCTGCACAGCCTCCCCCTTGCCCCCCACCCCACCGGGCTCAGTCCCCTGCCACACCCCGGGCGGGGGGAGCTTCTCCTCCAGCTGCTCCACTCTCCACCTCATTGAGGGGAAAATAGAAGAACCTTCCCCCCTGGGGCCTTTAGTCTCAGGCAGGAAACATCCATTGGCTGAAGGATTCTCTTTCTGGAGCTGCCCCGGGCTACTGTGAGGGCACTTGTACAGTCTCAAGAATGAGAACACACTCCCCAAACTGCCACATTCCAGGCAACAGGTAAGGGGACAATGAAGTAAATTATGGGCCAGCTCGGCCCTTAGCAAAATTTCCTGGGAGTTCCCTGGTGGCCTAATGGTTAGGACCGTGGGCTTTCGTTGCCGTGGCCAGGGTTCAATCCCTGGTCACAGAACTGAGATCCCGCAAGCATGCGGTTAGGCCGAAAGAAAAAAAAATTCTGGAACGGAAGATGGGGAAGGGGCAGCAACATATCAGGACCTAAACAGAGGATCCAGAATTCATTTCTTTCTTTTTCTTTTTTAAAAAATGTTTATTTACTTATTTATTTATTTATTTTGGCTGCTCCAGGTCTTAGTTGCAGCACACGGGATCTTTAGTTGTGGCATGTATGCGGGATCTAGTTCCCTGACCATGGATCAAAACTGGGCCCCCTGCATTGGGAGCAGAGTCTTAACTGCTGGACCACTAGGGAAGTCCCTCTAGTGGATGATAATCTAGTCTTCCAACTCAATTTCTTTTCTTTTCTTTTTTGAGTCTTTTTTTAAAAATTGAAGTATAGTTGATTTACAATGTTGTGTTAATTTCTGCTGTACAGCAGTGATTTAGGTATACATATATATATACATTCTTTTTATATTCTTTTCCATTATGGTTTATCACAGGATATTGAACATAGTTCCCTGTGCTATACAGTAGGACCTTGTTGTTTATCCATTCTCTATATAATAGTTTGCATCTGCTAACCCCAAACTCCCACTCCATCCCTCCCCCTCCCCCACCCCTCTCCCCTTTGGCAACCACAAGTCTGTTCTCAATGTCTGTGAGTCTGTTTCTATTTCCTAGATAGGTTCATTTGTATCATATTTAAAATTCTACATATAAGTGATATCATATGGTATTTGTCTTTCTCTTTCTGACTTACTTCACTTAGTATGATAATCTCTAAGTCCATCCATGTTGCTGCAAGTGGCATTATTTCATTTTTATGGCTGAGTAGTATTCCATTGTATATATGTACCACATTTTTTCTTTATCCATTCATCTGTTGATGGACATTTAGGTTGTTTCCATGTCTTGGCTATTGCTGCTATGAACATAGGGGTGCATATATCTTTTTGAGTTATAGTTTTGTCCAGATATATGCCCAGGAGTGGGATTGCTGGATCATATGGCAACTCTATTTTTACTTTTTTGAGGAATCTCCATACTGTTTTCCATATTGGCTTCACAAACTTACATTCCCACCAACAGTGAGGGAGGGTTCCCTTTTCTCCACACTCTCTCCAGCATTTATTATTTGTAGACTTTTTGATGACAGCAGTTCTGACCGGTATGAGGTGATACCTCATTGCAGTTTTGATTTGTATTTCTCTAATAATTAGCAATGTTGAGCATCTTTTCATGGGCCTGTTGGCCATCTGAAGCCAGCTCACTTTCTTTATGTCCTATAAACCAATTTAATTTCTACTCTAAGTCCCCCACCTGGCAGGAAAGTCCATGTCAGTCATTGCTGAAGCTTCATTTCCCTTCCCCACTCAGGACCCACAAGTGCCTGGAAAGTTAGGATAGGGTCTAGTCTCCCATCCACATAGATCTGTCATTTGCCAAAGCCCAGTGGTGAGCAGTAGCTGGGGTCTGTTTCCATGTTATGCATGGGGAGAAATCTTTGCCAAGGCTGGATCCTCAAAGGCCTCCCACTCCACGAAGGAGGATGGGCCACCTCCATCATGGACAGCTATGCAGGGATGAGGTCACCCACACCTCTCTTACCTTCCAGGCCCCCATGATTTCTTCTCTCTCAAAAGCCATCTCCCCTCCCCCTACAACACACATGAAACCCAGTGAGTTTAGATTTTTTTCAGAGGACAAGAGTCACTGACCTCAACCTCCTTCTGATTTGCACCCAACCTGAATCACGGAAACAAGAAATTACCAACCTTGCTGTCTACTTGAAATGGAAGGGGCAGGCAGAATACTATAAGAAACACACAAATTAATATGTCAAGACAGCATCCTGAGACTCCCCTGGTGACACAGTGGTTAAGAATCCGCCTGCCAATGCAGGGGACACAGGTTTGAGCCTTGGTCCGGGAAGATCCCACATGCCATGGAGCAACAAAGCCTGTGTGCCACAACTACTGAGCCTGCGCTCTAGATCCCGTGAGCCACAAAGACTGAGCCCACGTGCCACAACTACTGAAGCCCATGAGCCTAGAGCCCGTACTCTACAAGAGAAGCCACTGCAATAAGAAGCACGCGCACTGCAACGAAGAGTAGCTCCCGCTCACCACAACTAGAGAAAGGCCACCCGCACGCAGCAGTGAAGACCCAACACAGCCAAAAATAAATAAATAAATTTATTAAAAAAAAAAAACATCCTGCCACTCATTCATTCTCCAGCACTTTATGCACACACGCTTCGCAGCCAAGCACTGTGCTAGCACTGAGAACACAAGACACAGAAGCCCTTCCAGGTACAGCCCTTCCAATATCACCTAACATTAGGAGCATGTGACAACATAATGGGAATGTGCACACAGAGTCATAATAGGAGCTGAGGCCAGGAAGCTGCAAACTTGGCCTGTGCCCAGGGAGGACACACCTGGGAGGAGAACTCTGAACCAAGTCTCTGAGAATGAAGAGAATTTGCAGCATAGAAAAGAGGAGGAAAGGCTTCTAGGCAGATGTCACAATGGAATCAAAAAGAGCCAAGCCGGGGCTTCCCTGGTGGCGCAGTGGTTGAGAATCTGCCTGCCAATGCAGGGGACACGGGTTTGAGCCCTGGTCTGGGAAGATCGCACATGCCGCGGAGCAACTAGGCCCGTGAGCCACAACTACTGAGCCTGCGCATCTGGAGCCTCTGCTCCACAACAAAAGAGGCCGCGATAGTGAGAGGCCCGCGCACCGCGATGAAGAGTGGCCCCCACTTGCCACAACTAGAGCGTACCGCAAAAAAAAAAAAAGAAAGAAAAAAAAAGAGCCAAGCCATTCTGGGAATGAGTGGGCCCTGCCGGAGTCAGAATGCTCATTCGGGAGTGATAAGGGCAACAGTGAAAAAGGAGTTTAGAAAAAAGAACAAAATCCCCAAGGAAGACTTATCTGTAACATGGTCTGAGACGGTTTTTTCTTTCTTTTTTTCTTGCTAGGGTCGGGGGTGGAGGTGCAATAAATAACCCTCTCTCTCCCTCTCCTCAAGTTTGGAACCAAAAAAAACATAAACGTTTGGAACCAATTGAGAAATAAGACAGGCAACAGGTGAACATTTAAGTGTCAACTTTACTATAAATAAAAGCTAGATTGGAGGACACGGTTTAAATGTGCAGGCCCCACGGACTTCATGATATGTCACAGCCCCTGTCGACAGACTGGACAACCTCAGCCCTTCCCCCAAGTAGTGGATTTACTGCCTGGTGAGCAGTCCAGAATATACCCTCTGCAGTGGGGCAGGCCCTAGAGTGATATATTAATTCACTGGGACTTGCCATAATGAAGTACCATAGATTGGTGACTTAACATAAATGTATTTCCTCATAATTCTAGAGTCTCGAATTCCGAGATCAAGGTGTCAGCTGGTTCAGTTTCTTCTGAGGCTTACAGTTGGCCTCCTCCCTGCTGTGTCTTCACATGGTCACCCCTCAGTCTGTATTGTCTGTGTCCTAATCTCCTCTTACAAGGACACCAATCATAGTACATTAGGGCCCAACCCAACAACCCCGTTTTAACTTAATTATCTCTTTAAAGGCCCTATTTCCAAATACAGTCACATTCTGAAGTCCTGGGAGTTAGAGCTTCAACATATGGATTTGGGGGGAACACAGTTCAGCCCATAACAGGTACACAGCTGGTTTTAGCAGAGCATGCTCAGGTCCTTCCCTCAAACTTTGCTGTCAGATGTCTTTCTTCCGAAGAGCAACACCAGAACTGTGGCTCAAATGAAGCCCGCTCCATATGGACGCACCAGAGTG
Source organism: Physeter macrocephalus (assembly GCF_002837175.3). NCBI lineage: Eukaryota > Metazoa > Chordata > Mammalia > Artiodactyla > Physeteridae > Physeter > Physeter macrocephalus. Next base: position 60,520,359 of record NC_041232.1, on the reverse strand, counting down.
AGGAAAAGAGTTCCAGGTCACACCCCACATCCCTCTGTGGTTGCTCACATTATTATTGTTTTCTGAAATAAAGGACTGCATCACATCTATGTAGAAACCAAGCTTTTCATAACACTTTCACATCAAAAACAAAGCATAAAACAAAGGTAGGAGAGTTTTCAGAAATCATCTAACCATACTCCCTCCTTTTACAGATGAAAGAACCCAGGCCTGGTTGGAGTCCAGCCAAGAGCCACACAATTAATTATTGGTCACCTGTCTTCCAGCACTATCACATAGCACAAGTTCACTTGACTTTAAGGTCCCCAACACAAAACTTTCTTTCCTCTTTATATTCGCTTCTCTGAGGCACCTATCCTAAGGATCAGCACAACTGTTTGAAAAGGGAATTGAAGTAAAAGAGATTCTGAGTCGCTAACTGCTCTGAACGGACTCAAGTCACTTGGCCTAAGAAGTATGTTTGTTTACATTTGCATTGCCCAGACCTCAGCCTGGGTCCAATCTGGTAAGTACTGAATTCACGTTAGCTGCATGCATGCATGAATGGCTGAAGAGCCAGAAGACTGGAGACAGGAAATGTCGCTTTTTCAGAAGTGGGTGAAGAGGGATTCTTCAGACAATAGAGCCCTGAACTTGGCATTGACCTGAGGCCTCTACTGGGCTTGTACTCTGGCACCTCTCCCCATTCTGCAGGGATCTTGCAAGGTCATCTTGGGTTCTTTCCTCTCCTCCAGCCCTATATCAAATTTGTTTCCAAGTTCTCTCATATCTCCTTCTTTTCCATCTCTGTTGCCATATCCTGGCCTAGGCCCTTATCGTATCGCGCTGGTCTGGACTCACGTGTCTGGGCAGGGTTGAGCACGGAGGACTGCGAAGCAGCTAGGAGGCTATCTCAGCAGATCAGGCTGCAGTGGACGCTTGTTCTGTGTTCCCTCCCCCTCCTCGGCCTGTGTCTTCCTCCTTATCGTTTCCCCTCATATGTACCCCCTGCCTCCTCCTTCCAACCAGCTCCCCACTCCTCACCCTTTCAGGCTTTCTCCACCTCCTCACTCGTGCCCACCCTTCCCCCAACCCCTACTTCAGGTTTCAATTAACTAGATGTCCATAGAAAGATTCCAGCAAATTTATTCTCCCTAAAATAGAAGTGACCCATAACAAGGCTTAATGAGGTCATCCCCCAAGGAATTTAATCAGGGACCATCGCTTCAGCCAGTGAAATGAGAGTGTCAGCTGTGTCTGAGGGAGTCTTTGCAGGAGGGAAGGCTGCAGCTCCACCTCTGGGGCACGTTGGTAGTCTGGGGCCTCTGTGACAGGAGGCAGGAGTGTGGAAAGCAGGGACACATGGCCAGTGGGCTCAGTGGGAGAACACAGAAGTAAAAGCTTATCCTCTTCAGAGGTTTGCCAAGAACTCACAGGAAACCTGACGCCCTCCCTGACTCAGCTCCCTGCGAGTTCCCCGTCCTGAGGCCACCAGCCCAAGAGCTTCAGGTGTCTTGAGATGAAGATTTCTGAGAATGGACTTTTGCCCTCACTAAACTGATAGAGATGGGGCAGTGTCCAGCGTGTTGGAGCTTCCCTCACAGAGCAGGGAAAAGAGGATGTTTGTTTTTTCACGCTTTTGAAAGACCATTGCCTCTGCAGCCAGGAGTGGTGCCAGCTGTGGGCAGTGTCCAGCCTGGCAGGTGGGTCACCGGGGACTCAGGGGGAGTCCTCAGCTGTCTGCATTTTCTCTGCCTGTGCATTGTTTTGGAACCCACAGCCCCCTGCCTCACATCTGCTCACCCACTAAAGGACCATTATCCCTCTGCCCAAACCAAAGCACCCAGCATCTCAGAGAGTCTCCAAAAGCTACAGCCAGAAAGACTCCTAGATGTGACCTTAGTCTACCCATTTCCCCAGTTTGCAGATGAGCAGCTGGGGCTCATGGAGGTTAAGGACTGTCTCTAATGTGCTAGTTCTCTGTGTTGCAAAATCAACAACCACGATCTGGTGGATGGAGACAACGCACACTTACTAGCTCAGTGTCCATAGGTCAGGAGTCTGAGCTTGACTTAGCTGGGTCCTCTGCTTCAGAGTTTTGATATGTTGCAATCAAGGTATCAACTGGGCTGCCATCTCATCAGAGTCTCAAGCGGGGAAAGATGTTTCCAAGCTCCCTCAGGCTATTGGCAGACTTCCTCTGCCTGCTGCTGCAGAACTGAGGTCTTTTTTTTCTTGCTGGTAGTCAGCCAAGTGCTCTCAGCGACTAAAATCTGCCCACAGTTCTTCGCCAGTGGCCTCTCCATAGGCCCCCTCACCGCATGGCAAGTTCTTCAAAGCCAACAGGTGAGAGAGTCTTGGCCCCAGGGAGGGCCCAGTCCCTCTTTTAAAGCTTTTACCTGATTAAGTCAGGCCCACTTAGGATCATTTCCTCTTTGATTAAATAAAAATCAACTGATTTGGGATCTTAATTACATCCTCAAAATCTCTTCACCTTTGCCATATTCTACTAGTTAGAAGCAAGTCACAGGTCCTGCCCACACTCAAAGGGCATGGATCTCACGGGGCAGGAATAAATGCAGGAGACATGGAGCTTAGGGTCACCACATCACATGTCACATAGCTAGATAAAAGCAGAAATAAGATATAGAACCTAGGTTTCATACAGAAACAGGTTTCAGGGGCCAGTTATGTTTCAGGATTCAGACTGTTCCAGAGTTTTAAAAGACAACAGCCACACCTTAGACTCACAACACCCATGGTGCAGTCTGGGACAGGACTCTAATCAAACACTGTAGATTTCTGCAGTGAAACATGATTACTCACACCAAGTGGTACATGTAGACCAAAATTAGCTGCATGGTGGTTCAGATGCGGTTTTGCCACAAAATAAGTTCAGGTCAGATTGGGTTTTGCCAAATGAATTATGAAAGAGTTTTAGGTTTTTAGAGCTTTGGGGCTTCGGAAATTCCAGTAAGGGACTGTAGACATCTAATAACTAATACTCATTGAGTTTTTGCTCACACCAGATTTGGGCTAAGACTTGTGCATTCTCACAACCCTGTGGACGGAGAATATTTTTAAGATATTAACAATTTTCCTCCTTTTTCCTTCTTCTCAGTCAAGTGGGCTCTGCATTCATTGACTTGGGGGTGAGGGTGTTACCAAATTGGTTGACTGGACCTGCTCTGGGGTCCCAGCCCAGGCTGAGACCCCTTGTCTCAACCAGGGAGGTTCTTTTTCCAATCGAATTTGTGCAGCCAATAGCAAAACCGATGCTAAAACTGGAATAGCACAAGCTTTATTCAATGGCCAAAGAATGGAGAGGCAGGAGCCTAGTTCAGAAATCAACTTCTCAAACCAGTTAGGGCAGAGACACCAAATATACAGTATAGCAGGATCAAGTAAAAGGGAGGGATTTGGAAAGAGTAGGAAGAATATTAATGAATTATCTGAAAACAAGGGTGTGCTTTGGACCTGGTACTGATACAACTCTCCTTTTCAGCCCTGGTATGGGCTTTTCCAGTAGTTGTCATGGCAACTGTCAATTGTCACGGCGCCTGTGGGTCTGTCATTTAGTTGCTAATGTATTACGAAGAGCTATAGTTATTCCCCCATTTGGGGCCTAGTTTGTTCGAACTCTTCGAAGCTTTTTCCTAAAACTGAGATAAGAGCAATTGGTTTCTGTTCGAGGGAGGGGCAGGGCTATGATTCTGGGGCAACAGCCTTGCTAACGGGGAGGCTGGATGGGGAAGGAGCCTGAGAGTCCCTCCTGCTTCTCTGTTCCCAAAGCTGCTCCAGCCCCAGATGGGGAGGGGATGTGGGGCTTTGATAAACCACTTTGGACACAAGCAGAAACCAAAATAAGACAAGTCAATACACTGGAAATAGATGCCTCACCCTAGGCTACAGAGAGAACAGAGAAGAGTTGGAGCTCCTGGAAGCACAGCTATGCTGGCAGGACCCCAGGGGTAAGGGCTCATGCTGCCCCTGGAGAAGCTGGGGTGATGGGTGCTCTGTGTGCTTCTCCAGGGGGCGTGGTGGGGGACTCCTGACTGGACTCTGTTTGGCTCCGGCTGTCCTTACTGCTCTCTCATAATGTTGTGCAAGCGAGGCCTTGCTTTGTAGCCAGAACGTCTGCTTTTCTCCTGCCCAATACAGACGGGGCAGCTGAATAGATAGTGCTCAGTAAATGCTCACTCTTCAGGGAGGACTTGAAAGGTGATGGGAGTGGGAGGTGCTCTAGGCCCCTCCCTCCAGGGGTTCCTGTGCAGTTAACTTCCTCTGAAGTGTTTGGTTTGGGAGACCCTCTGATCTACTTCATTACAACCTGGGTCAGGTTTCATTACATCATCCTCCACTCAAGGCGCCAGGGCCTCACGACAAATTGGTGCAATCTGCAGGCCTGAAGTGGGACAGTGCTGTGCTGTGTCTCCGTTGGAGTGAATCCCACCATGTGATTTTTGACTCTGGCCCCGGAACCCCAGGGCTAACCTTTCAAGGAATGGGTTTGTCCGTTTTCTTCGCCTTTGAAAGTATTTTTAAAATATGACTGCCCCCTGGTGGCTAAAATTATATATGTAAATACCCAATGTCCTTCAAACACAATCCAGACGAGATTCCTGTCACAGGAATGAGAGAATTGCTGATCGGGTTACTGAGTTTGTTTGGGATTAGGGTAGGAGACCGGAAGGGGACACCTTTTTCTGTGCTTGCTGGCACAAAAACCAGATCGGGCAGTTAATTGGATCTGGATCGTTTTGGCTATAAACTTCATGAGGGCTGGGAACCACTTCTGTTTGAGTTCAGTGTTTCATCCTAGTGTCTAGCAGAGTGTCTGGCACACAGTAAGTGCTCAGAAACATACTGAATGAATCGATGAACTGCAGACCTGCCTCAAACGGAGCAACCACAACCTCACTCATTTTTACCTTATTTTACTGCCTCTTCATAGATGCTGAAAAAGCATTTGAAAAAATTCACCATCTATTATTTATTTTTTTAAAACTCAATAATTTCAGAATAGAGGGACTTCCTTGACATGTTAATAAAGAAATCTGAACCCAGGCTTAAAGGTAAAGCCCCTTTAGTAGAAGAATCTCCACTCAACTCAGGAACACAACAAAGCTGTTCCTTTTGGCAGGTTGTATTTTCCAAAGACGACCACAGTGATATCTTCCATCCCACATGCTCCTCTTAGAATGTAATCCTGACAATCCACCCACTGGTTAGGGAGTCTATGTCCCCTTCTCTTGACTCTGTGGGTGGACTTTTGATACAGTAATGATGGAAGTGAGGCTTTGTGACATTCAAAGTTGATCGTAAGAATGCTATTACACTTCTGCTTGCTCTGTTAAAATGTTCACTCTTTTTTTTTTGGCTGCATTGGGTCTTCATTGCTGCACATGGGCTTTCTCTAGCTGCGGTGAGCGGGGGCTACTCTTTGTTGCGGTGCACGGGCTTCTCATTGCAGTGGCTTCTCTTGCTGCGGAGCACGGGCTCTAGGCACGCGGGCTTCAGTGGTTGTGGCTCGCAGGCTCTAGAGCTCAGACTTAGTTGCTCCACGACATGTGGGATCTTCCCGGACCAGGGATCGAACCCGTGTCCCCTGCATTGGCAGGCGGATTCCCAACCACTGCGCCACCAGGGAAGCCCAAAATGTTCACTCTTAAAAGCCAGCTATCATATTGGAAAGAAGCCCAAAACAGCCATCATGAAGAGACCACACAGAGAGGTCATGTGTAAGTGTTTTAGCCAGAGGCTGACAGCTTGAGACCCAGCCCAAAGCCAGCAAAAACTGCCAGGGCAGTGACTGAAGACATCTCTGGTGATTCTACCCCTCAGCTCTTTAACCATCCCCAGCCTTTAAATCTTCCCAACTTGAGGCTCCAGATAGTAAGGAGCAAAGATGAAAAATGCTCACGGTGCCCCACCCAGATTTCTCACCCACAGAATCCATGATTGTTTTAAGCCATTTGGGATAGTTCATTACACATGAACAATTACTAAAACTTTTGCTGTTACTACCGTTACCACGTTGGTATGATAGTACTTCCTGAGAAAAAAATCAGAAGAACCAAAATTGAAAAGGAGGAAGTAAATTATTAATTATTTGCATGTGAAATAATTACATATCTGGAAAAGCCAAGAGATTCAACTGAAAAAGTATTAAAGAGGCCGCGATAGTGAGAGGCCCGCGCACCGCGATGAAGAGTGGCCCCCACTTGCCACAACTAGAGAAAGCCCTCGCACAGAAACGAAGACCCAACACAGCCATAAATAAATTAATTAATTAATTAAATTAAAAAAAAAAAAAAAAAAGAGCCAAGCCGGGGCTTCCCTGGTGGCGCAGTGGGTGGGGGTCCGCCTGCCGAAGCAGGGGGCGCAGCTTCGTGCCCCGGTCCGGGAGGGTCCCACATGCCGCGGAGCAGCTGGACCCGTGAGCCGTGCCTGCTGGGCCTGCGCGTCCGGAGCCTGTGCTCCGCAACGGGAGAGGCCACAACAGTGAGAGGCCCGCGTACCGCAAAAAAAAAAAAG
>NC_041232.1:60467448-60513589 GCF_002837175.3 Physeter macrocephalus | reverse complement strand
TAGAGTGATATATTAATTCACTGGGACTTGCCATAATGAAGTACCATAGATTGGTGACTTAACAGAAATGTATTTCCTCATAATTCTAGAGTCTTGAATTCCAAGATCAAGGTGTCAGCTGGTTCAGTTTCTTCTGAGGCTTACAGTTGGCCTCCTCCCTGCTGTGTCTTCACATGGTCACCCCTCAGTCTGTATTGTCTGTGTCCTAATCTCCTCTTACAAGGACACCAATCATAGTACATTAGGGCCCAACCCAACAACCCCGTTTTAACTTAATTATCTCTTTAAAGGCCCTATTTCCAAATACAGTCACATTCTGAAGTCCTGGGAGTTAGAGCTTCAACATATGGATTTGGGGGGAACACAGTTCAGCCCATAACAGGTACACAGCTGGTTTTAGCAGAGCATGCTCAGGTCCTTCCCTCAAACTTTGCTGTCAGATGTCTTTCTTCCGAAGAGCAACACCAGAACTGTGGCTCAAATGAAGCCCGCTCCATATGGACGCACCAGAGTGAGGAAAAGAGTTCCAGGTCACACCCCACATCCCTCTGTGGTTGCTCACATTATTATTGTTTTCTGAAATAAAGGACTGCATCACATCTATGTAGAAACCAAGCTTTTCATAACACTTTCACATCAAAAACAAAGCATAAAACAAAGGTAGGAGAGTTTTCAGAAATCATCTAACCATACTCCCTCCTTTTACAGATGAAAGAACCCAGGCCTGGTTGGAGTCCAGCCAAGAGCCACACAATTAATTATTGGTCACCTGTCTTCCAGCACTATCACATAGCACAAGTTCACTTGACTTTAAGGTCCCCAACACAAAACTTTCTTTCCTCTTTATATTCGCTTCTCTGAGGCACCTATCCTAAGGATCAGCACAACTGTTTGAAAAGGGAATTGAAGTAAAAGAGATTCTGAGTCGCTAACTGCTCTGAACGGACTCAAGTCACTTGGCCTAAGAAGTATGTTTGTTTACATTTGCATTGCCCAGACCTCAGCCTGGGTCCAATCTGGTAAGTACTGAATTCACGTTAGCTGCATGCATGCATGAATGGCTGAAGAGCCAGAAGACTGGAGACAGGAAATGTCGCTTTTTCAGAAGTGGGTGAAGAGGGATTCTTCAGACAATAGAGCCCTGAACTTGGCATTGACCTGAGGCCTCTACTGGGCTTGTACTCTGGCACCTCTCCCCATTCTGCAGGGATCTTGCAAGGTCATCTTGGGTTCTTTCCTCTCCTCCAGCCCTATATCAAATTTGTTTCCAAGTTCTCTCATATCTCCTTCTTTTCCATCTCTGTTGCCATATCCTGGCCTAGGCCCTTATCGTATCGCGCTGGTCTGGACTCACGTGTCTGGGCAGGGTTGAGCACGGAGGACTGCGAAGCAGCTAGGAGGCTATCTCAGCAGATCAGGCTGCAGTGGACGCTTGTTCTGTGTTCCCTCCCCCTCCTCGGCCTGTGTCTTCCTCCTTATCGTTTCCCCTCATATGTACCCCCTGCCTCCTCCTTCCAACCAGCTCCCCACTCCTCACCCTTTCAGGCTTTCTCCACCTCCTCACTCGTGCCCACCCTTCCCCCAACCCCTACTTCAGGTTTCAATTAACTAGATGTCCATAGAAAGATTCCAGCAAATTTATTCTCCCTAAAATAGAAGTGACCCATAACAAGGCTTAATGAGGTCATCCCCCAAGGAATTTAATCAGGGACCATCGCTTCAGCCAGTGAAATGAGAGTGTCAGCTGTGTCTGAGGGAGTCTTTGCAGGAGGGAAGGCTGCAGCTCCACCTCTGGGGCACGTTGGTAGTCTGGGGCCTCTGTGACAGGAGGCAGGAGTGTGGAAAGCAGGGACACATGGCCAGTGGGCTCAGTGGGAGAACACAGAAGTAAAAGCTTATCCTCTTCAGAGGTTTGCCAAGAACTCACAGGAAACCTGACGCCCTCCCTGACTCAGCTCCCTGCGAGTTCCCCGTCCTGAGGCCACCAGCCCAAGAGCTTCAGGTGTCTTGAGATGAAGATTTCTGAGAATGGACTTTTGCCCTCACTAAACTGATAGAGATGGGGCAGTGTCCAGCGTGTTGGAGCTTCCCTCACAGAGCAGGGAAAAGAGGATGTTTGTTTTTTCACGCTTTTGAAAGACCATTGCCTCTGCAGCCAGGAGTGGTGCCAGCTGTGGGCAGTGTCCAGCCTGGCAGGTGGGTCACCGGGGACTCAGGGGGAGTCCTCAGCTGTCTGCATTTTCTCTGCCTGTGCATTGTTTTGGAACCCACAGCCCCCTGCCTCACATCTGCTCACCCACTAAAGGACCATTATCCCTTCTGCCCAAACCAAAGCACCCAGCATCTCAGAGAGTCTCCAAAAGCTACAGCCAGAAAGACTCCTAGATGTGACCTTAGTCTACCCATTTCCCCAGTTTGCAGATGAGCAGCTGGGGCTCATGGAGGTTAAGGACTGTCTCTAATGTGCTAGTTCTCTGTGTTGCAAAATCAACAACCACGATCTGGTGGATGGAGACAACGCACACTTACTAGCTCAGTGTCCATAGGTCAGGAGTCTGAGCTTGACTTAGCTGGGTCCTCTGCTTCAGAGTTTTGATATGTTGCAATCAAGGTATCAACTGGGCTGCCATCTCATCAGAGTCTCAAGCGGGGAAAGATGTTTCCAAGCTCCCTCAGGCTATTGGCAGACTTCCTCTGCCTGCTGCTGCAGAACTGAGGTCTTTTTTTTCTTGCTGGTAGTCAGCCAAGTGCTCTCAGCGACTAAAATCTGCCCACAGTTCTTCGCCAGTGGCCTCTCCATAGGCCCCCTCACCGCATGGCAAGTTCTTCAAAGCCAACAGGTGAGAGAGTCTTGGCCCCAGGGAGGGCCCAGTCCCTCTTTTAAAGCTTTTACCTGATTAAGTCAGGCCCACTTAGGATCATTTCCTCTTTGATTAAATAAAAATCAACTGATTTGGGATCTTAATTACATCCTCAAAATCTCTTCACCTTTGCCATATTCTACTAGTTAGAAGCAAGTCACAGGTCCTGCCCACACTCAAAGGGCATGGATCTCACGGGGCAGGAATAAATGCAGGAGACATGGAGCTTAGGGTCACCACATCACATGTCACATAGCTAGATAAAAGCAGAAATAAGATATAGAACCTAGGTTTCATACAGAAACAGGTTTCAGGGGCCAGTTATGTTTCAGGATTCAGACTGTTCCAGAGTTTTAAAAGACAACAGCCACACCTTAGACTCACAACACCCATGGTGCAGTCTGGGACAGGACTCTAATCAAACACTGTAGATTTCTGCAGTGAAACATGATTACTCACACCAAGTGGTACATGTAGACCAAAATTAGCTGCATGGTGGTTCAGATGCGGTTTTGCCACAAAATAAGTTCAGGTCAGATTGGGTTTTGCCAAATGAATTATGAAAGAGTTTTAGGTTTTTAGAGCTTTGGGGCTTCGGAAATTCCAGTAAGGGACTGTAGACATCTAATAACTAATACTCATTGAGTTTTTGCTCACACCAGATTTGGGCTAAGACTTGTGCATTCTCACAACCCTGTGGACGGAGAATATTTTTAAGATATTAACAATTTTCCTCCTTTTTCCTTCTTCTCAGTCAAGTGGGCTCTGCATTCATTGACTTGGGGGTGAGGGTGTTACCAAATTGGTTGACTGGACCTGCTCTGGGGTCCCAGCCCAGGCTGAGACCCCTTGTCTCAACCAGGGAGGTTCTTTTTCCAATCGAATTTGTGCAGCCAATAGCAAAACCGATGCTAAAACTGGAATAGCACAAGCTTTATTCAATGGCCAAAGAATGGAGAGGCAGGAGCCTAGTTCAGAAATCAACTTCTCAAACCAGTTAGGGCAGAGACACCAAATATACAGTATAGCAGGATCAAGTAAAAGGGAGGGATTTGGAAAGAGTAGGAAGAATATTAATGAATTATCTGAAAACAAGGGTGTGCTTTGGACCTGGTACTGATACAACTCTCCTTTTCAGCCCTGGTATGGGCTTTTCCAGTAGTTGTCATGGCAACTGTCAATTGTCACGGCGCCTGTGGGTCTGTCATTTAGTTGCTAATGTATTACGAAGAGCTATAGTTATTCCCCCATTTGGGGCCTAGTTTGTTCGAACTCTTCGAAGCTTTTTCCTAAAACTGAGATAAGAGCAATTGGTTTCTGTTCGAGGGAGGGGCAGGGCTATGATTCTGGGGCAACAGCCTTGCTAACGGGGAGGCTGGATGGGGAAGGAGCCTGAGAGTCCCTCCTGCTTCTCTGTTCCCAAAGCTGCTCCAGCCCCAGATGGGGAGGGGATGTGGGGCTTTGATAAACCACTTTGGACACAAGCAGAAACCAAAATAAGACAAGTCAATACACTGGAAATAGATGCCTCACCCTAGGCTACAGAGAGAACAGAGAAGAGTTGGAGCTCCTGGAAGCACAGCTATGCTGGCAGGACCCCAGGGGTAAGGGCTCATGCTGCCCCTGGAGAAGCTGGGGTGATGGGTGCTCTGTGTGCTTCTCCAGGGGGCGTGGTGGGGGACTCCTGACTGGACTCTGTTTGGCTCCGGCTGTCCTTACTGCTCTCTCATAATGTTGTGCAAGCGAGGCCTTGCTTTGTAGCCAGAACGTCTGCTTTTCTCCTGCCCAATACAGACGGGGCAGCTGAATAGATAGTGCTCAGTAAATGCTCACTCTTCAGGGAGGACTTGAAAGGTGATGGGAGTGGGAGGTGCTCTAGGCCCCTCCCTCCAGGGGTTCCTGTGCAGTTAACTTCCTCTGAAGTGTTTGGTTTGGGAGACCCTCTGATCTACTTCATTACAACCTGGGTCAGGTTTCATTACATCATCCTCCACTCAAGGCGCCAGGGCCTCACGACAAATTGGTGCAATCTGCAGGCCTGAAGTGGGACAGTGCTGTGCTGTGTCTCCGTTGGAGTGAATCCCACCATGTGATTTTTGACTCTGGCCCCGGAACCCCAGGGCTAACCTTTCAAGGAATGGGTTTGTCCGTTTTCTTCGCCTTTGAAAGTATTTTTAAAATATGACTGCCCCCTGGTGGCTAAAATTATATATGTAAATACCCAATGTCCTTCAAACACAATCCAGACGAGATTCCTGTCACAGGAATGAGAGAATTGCTGATCGGGTTACTGAGTTTGTTTGGGATTAGGGTAGGAGACCGGAAGGGGACACCTTTTTCTGTGCTTGCTGGCACAAAAACCAGATCGGGCAGTTAATTGGATCTGGATCGTTTTGGCTATAAACTTCATGAGGGCTGGGAACCACTTCTGTTTGAGTTCAGTGTTTCATCCTAGTGTCTAGCAGAGTGTCTGGCACACAGTAAGTGCTCAGAAACATACTGAATGAATCGATGAACTGCAGACCTGCCTCAAACGGAGCAACCACAACCTCACTCATTTTTACCTTATTTTACTGCCTCTTCATAGATGCTGAAAAAGCATTTGAAAAAATTCACCATCTATTATTTATTTTTTTAAAACTCAATAATTTCAGAATAGAGGGACTTCCTTGACATGTTAATAAAGAAATCTGAACCCAGGCTTAAAGGTAAAGCCCCTTTAGTAGAAGAATCTCCACTCAACTCAGGAACACAACAAAGCTGTTCCTTTTGGCAGGTTGTATTTTCCAAAGACGACCACAGTGATATCTTCCATCCCACATGCTCCTCTTAGAATGTAATCCTGACAATCCACCCACTGGTTAGGGAGTCTATGTCCCCTTCTCTTGACTCTGTGGGTGGACTTTTGATACAGTAATGATGGAAGTGAGGCTTTGTGACATTCAAAGTTGATCGTAAGAATGCTATTACACTTCTGCTTGCTCTGTTAAAATGTTCACTCTTTTTTTTTTGGCTGCATTGGGTCTTCATTGCTGCACATGGGCTTTCTCTAGCTGCGGTGAGCGGGGGCTACTCTTTGTTGCGGTGCACGGGCTTCTCATTGCAGTGGCTTCTCTTGCTGCGGAGCACGGGCTCTAGGCACGCGGGCTTCAGTGGTTGTGGCTCGCAGGCTCTAGAGCTCAGACTTAGTTGCTCCACGACATGTGGGATCTTCCCGGACCAGGGATCGAACCCGTGTCCCCTGCATTGGCAGGCGGATTCCCAACCACTGCGCCACCAGGGAAGCCCAAAATGTTCACTCTTAAAAGCCAGCTATCATATTGGAAAGAAGCCCAAAACAGCCATCATGAAGAGACCACACAGAGAGGTCATGTGTAAGTGTTTTAGCCAGAGGCTGACAGCTTGAGACCCAGCCCAAAGCCAGCAAAAACTGCCAGGGCAGTGACTGAAGACATCTCTGGTGATTCTACCCCTCAGCTCTTTAACCATCCCCAGCCTTTAAATCTTCCCAACTTGAGGCTCCAGATAGTAAGGAGCAAAGATGAAAAATGCTCACGGTGCCCCACCCAGATTTCTCACCCACAGAATCCATGATTGTTTTAAGCCATTTGGGATAGTTCATTACACATGAACAATTACTAAAACTTTTGCTGTTACTACCGTTACCACGTTGGTATGATAGTACTTCCTGAGAAAAAAATCAGAAGAACCAAAATTGAAAAGGAGGAAGTAAATTATTAATTATTTGCATGTGAAATAATTACATATCTGGAAAAGCCAAGAGATTCAACTGAAAAAGTATTAGAACAATGAGAGGATTCAATAAGGGACTAGATTCAAAACTTAATTTCTTTCTTTTATTTTTTTGGCCGCACCACACGGCATGCAGAACTTCCCCAACCAGGCACTGAACCCATGCCCCCTGCAGTGGAAGCGTGGAGTCTTAACCACTGGACAACCAGGGAAGTCCAAAACCTAATTTCTTTCTTTTACTTGCATAAATGACCAAAGTTGTGACTCCCATTGTCAAGATTTCTGTAACGTTGGCTACTCACAATTGGAATTCTAATTTAGAGACATTATCAGTGGAGAATACATACTGGTTGCCAGTTTAGCAAATAAAACAAAATACAAGACACCCTGTTAACTTTGAACATCAGGTAAACAACAAAGAAAGTTTTAGCATAACTGTGCCTCATGAGTCCTATTTGTTAGAATGAAGTCATTAAGCTCAGCCCACACTCAAAGGGAGGGGCGTAGACAACACAGAGGATCCCAGAAGGCAGGGGTCGTTGGGGCCATCCAGAGGCCACTGTCATACCCTCCTTCGTAAATTTTCCTGAGAAATCCATTTTATTCCAAATAGACACTGTTGCTCAGAGAGCAAGCCTGGGTACCTCCTCTCCAGAATTTCTTCCTTGGGCAATGATTTTATTAGATGAACCAAGGGCTTAGAGGTTGTCCCACTAGGTTTTCATCTAGCCAGTGTTGAAGTGAATGGGTGTGTTATTACTGGCGTCCTATGTGAATAATAAAATGGAAGATGAAAGATGAATTACAGTGTTTGCACTTTTTATGTTCAAAGTGTTGCTGAGGTCTGTAAGTTATAAATATATGTACTGATGTATGTATTACCTCACAGCCCAATTGATATCAAGATTGTGAGATGATGTTTGCTTCCTATAAAAGGATTTGAACTGAGGTGGTAAATGTGACTGATGTGTTCAAGAAAAGACAAAATGGAGAACTTCACCAGACAACTGGAAGTTACATGTTTTTTAAAAAGAACAAAATGGAGATTATAAACTGAAAAATATAATAACTGAACTTAATGAAATAGATGTGTCTAACAGCAGATTGAGAACAAGATTAGCAATCTGTAAGATCGGTTAGTAAAAATATCCATACTTAAGGGGAGAAAAAAGATGGAAAAAAAATTGAAAGAAAAAAAATAATGGAAAATACAGAAAAGCATGTAAGATATATGAGCTACAGTGAGACAGCCTAACATCTAGGTAATTGGGAGTACCAGAAAGGGAAGAGAAAATGAAGCAGAAGCAGTACTTGAAGACACACTGGCTGAATTTTCCCAAATAGATGAAAAACATCAAGCCACTAATACAAGACGTTCTATGATCCTTAATTAAGAGAAGTTCAAAGAAAAACACACTTAGAACATCATAGGATTGCTGAGAACCAAAAGGAGTCACAGAAAAAATACACACATTACTTTCAAGTGAACAATGTTAACACAGGTGACTTCTTAGCAGAAATGTGTGCATAGACTCAGGGAGTCCCCCGTGATCCTTGCCTCCTGGTGTTCACATCCTTGTGTCATCCACCCTTGAGTATGGGCAGGGCCTGTAACTTGCTTCTAACCAATAGAATAAGGCAAAGGTGACAAGATGTATATGATTACGTGTGTGAGTACATTATGTTAATTATGAGATTGCATGATTATATTACATAAGATCATGGTGCCCTCTTACTGAGGCCTTATCACCCTTGCTGGCTTTGAGAAGTAAGTGGCCATGTTGGGAATCTCACTTGGCAAGGGACTTTGGGTGGCCTCAGCTAGTAGCTAGCAAGAAACTGCTGCCTGTATGCCTACAACCTCAAGGAACTGAATCTGGCTAAAAAACTAAATGAACAGGGAAGTGGATCCTTTTCCTAGTCAAGCCCCAGAAGAGAACCCAGTCCTGACAACACCTTAATTGTAGCCCTGTCGAGGACCCGAATAAGCTGTGTCCAGATGCCTGACCCCCAGAAACTGTGAGATAATAAATGTGTTTTGTTTTAAGATGCTAAGTTAGCTGTAAGATTATTACACAGCAATAGAAAACTAATACATGATGGAAGTAAGGAAATACTTGAATTATATATTTAGGGAGTTAAGGGACTTCCCTGGTGGTCCAGTGGTTAAGAATCTGCCTTCCAATGCAGGGGATGCGGTTCGATCTCTGGTCGGGAAACTAAGATCCCACATGCCTCGGGGCAACGAAGCGGCTCAGTGAGCCAACTACAGAGCCCACGCGCCCTGGAGCCTGTGCGCCACAGCTAGAGAGAAACCGTGTGCCACAACAAAGAGCCCATGCGCCGCAACGAAAGATCCCTCGATGCAGCCAAAAATAAATAAATAAATATTTTTAAAAAAACAAACAAAAAATAAAGCGTTAAAAGAAAATAACTGCCAACTTATAACTATAAACCCAGTGAAAACAGCTTTTTAAATGAAGGTGAAAAGCACTAATGAAAAGAGAAAGATTGATAAACTGGATATTAATTCTGTTCATCAAAAGCTGCTATTAAACGAGTAAAGCGACAAGTCCCAGAATGAGAGGAGATATTTGCAATACTTATAGCAGATAAAAAACTCAGATCCAGAAGATATAAATAACTCTTACATACCAATAAGAAAAAGGCAAAGAGCCTAACAGAAAAATGAGCAAAAGACTAAATAGGCAATTCACAAAATAAAGTACCCAAATAGCCAATAAGCATGTGAAAATGTTCCACCCTCATCAGTCATCAAGAAATTGCAAATTAACACTACAAGGGGGATAATACCACCCAAAAAATGGTTTAAATTTTTTTTAATGATAATACCAAGGATTTATGAAGATGTGGAGCAACTGGAACTCACACACAGCTGGTGAGAATGTAAATTAATACAATCATTTTGGGATTGTTTTCGCAGTATTTTCTAAATTTGAACATATCAAATGTTCAAAGTGTATTCTTCACATGTTCAAGGTGTATTCTTCACATACATGCAAACATACGTGCACCAAAAGACATGTATGAGAACATATATAGCAACTTTATTCATAAGAACCCCAAATGGAAGCAACACAAACATCCATCCGCAGTAGAATGGATAAATAAAACAATGCAGTATTCTAAAGTAGGGCACGGATAATTCTTTTGGACCAGATAATTCTTTGTTGTGAAGACTGTAGTATATTCAACAGCACTCCTGGCCTTTGCCCACTAGATGACAGTAGCACTCTCCTAGCTGTGACGACCAAAAATGTCTACAACTATTGCCAAATGTTTCCTGGGGGGATTATTACCACCACCCCCAATTGAGAATCACTGCTCTAAAGCAATCAAAATAAGCAAACTTCTGCAATATGCGACATTGTAGACAAAGGTCAAATATATAATGTGTGAAAACAGCTAGACACAAGAGTACATGCAGTATGATTTCACTTAAAGTTCTAAGACAGGGTGAATTAATCTGCCTGACAGAAGTTGGGATTTTCATTACCTTTGTGAGAGTAATGACTGGAATGGGGCATATGGAAGTGGTCCCTTGGTGATATTCTATACACAACCTAATCTGGGTGATGTGCACATGGGTGTGTTCACCTTGTGAAAATTCATCAAGCTATATACCCTGATGATTTTGCTATATGTGCTCTGCTTCAAAAAAAGTTACTTAGGGTTTCCCTGGTGGCGCAGAGGTTAAGAATCCGCCTGCCAATGCAGGGGACACGGGTTCGAGCCCTGGTCCGGGAAGATCCCGCATGCCGCGGAGCAACTAATCCCGTGAGTCACAACTACTGAGCCTGCGCTCTAGAGCCCGCGAGCCTCAACTGCTGAAGCCCGCATGCCTAGAGCCCGTGCTCCACCACAAGAGAAGCCACCGCAATGAGAAGCCCACACACTGCAACGAAGAGTAGCCCCCGCTCGCTGCAACTAGAGAACACCTGCGTGCAGCAACAAAGCAACAAAGACCCAACTCAGCCAAAAATAAATAAATTCTAAAAAAAAAGTTACTTAAGAATAATACATATTTGTAAACCTAGAGTTGAAGAGAGAAATTATTCTTCAAAAGAGTTACTTTACTTACTTACTTATTTATTTTTAGGTCACATGTAATGCCCGAAGCCCACACACTGCAACGAAGAGTAGCCCCCGCTCGCTGCAACTAGAGAACGCCTGCGTGCAGCAACAAAGCAACAAAGACCCAACTCAGCCAAAAATAAATAAATTAATTCTAAAAAAAAAGTTACTTAAGAATAATACATATTTGTAAACCTAGAGTTGAAGAGAGAAATTATTCTTCAAAAGAGTTACTTTACTTACTTACTTATTTATTTTTAGGTCACATGTAATGCCCAAATTTATTGCTCACCCAGTATTCTAGATTATATTGCACCAAAAACTTTGAACTAAATTTACATGAGTTTGTATCTACTATTATCTATGGTCTATACCTTTCATTAATGATGTTTTCACACTTACAAAATTCCAAATTTATGTGCTTTTTTTCTTATAATCTTCCCTCTAGTAATTTCATCATTACTAATCATCCACAGTTCTGTGACTTGCTTACTCATCCATTTCACATTTATCTCTAAAACATTTACTTTAAAAACACAAACAGGGGCTTCCCTGGTGGCACAGTGGTTAAGAATCCGCCCGCCAATACAAGGGACATGGGTTTGAGTCCCGGTCCGGGAAGATCCCACATGCTGCAGAGCAACTAAGCCCGTGCACCACAACTACTGAGTCTGTACTCTAGAGCCTGCAAGCCACAAATACTGAGTCTGCGTGCAACAACTACTGAGCCCACAGATACTGAAGCCCACGTGCCTAGAGCCCGTGCTCCACAACAAGAGAAGCCACCGCAATGAGAAACCCACGCACCGCAACAAAGACCCAATGCAGTCATAAATAAATAAATAAATACAAACAGAAGGGAGCTCGATGTCTCAAATTGGAAGAGAAAGAATAATTGAGATTTGTTAGAACAAAAATGGCAGAAAGAGAAGTGACAAAGCTGAATAAAAAGAAAGGAAATCTTATTTCCACAAAGAAGAGAATGGGAGCTAAAAGAAAATTCAACCCAGGACTGGTAGGTAAAAGAATTTTGTCTGTAATTAGGGTGGGTAACTATAAGTCCCTACTTGTTAATCCTCATTCTCACTCTTTCTTAACTAATAGAAACCCAAATTTATTCTGTGCAACAATGTGCCCATAAAAATACTATATTTTCCAGCCCCCTACCCTCTGCGGGTAGGATTGTCCAAAGTGATGTAGACATGAAAGTTGGTGCTACAGCAGCCATCCTATGACTGTGAGGTGACCTTGAGGATAGAAACCAGTGCTAAAATCATGTGAACCACAAAGAAGAAGCCGATTTCCCTGATGACTAGAGAAGTCCCCATCTCTACCTTGAACTGTCCGCTCTGGCATTTTACAAGAAAGAGACAAGCCATTTCTTTGCGTTTTTTGTTATATGCAGCTAAATGCAATTCAAAACCGACACAATGACTCAGAGGGACCTGCTGGCCGATAGAGAGCATTTGATACTGCAGTATAAACTTGTGCTAATGATCCCTGGCAGCATTAGAGCAGTGGCCCCAACCAAAGGAACAGGGGATGGGACAGGGGCAACAAAGTTATAAAAAGGACCCAGAATCTATACATACACACAGAAAAACCTTCAGGCTGAATATATACCATAGCTCACACACATATATGACAACTATTTTTCAAATATCTAGAGCTGCTGTTTGATGAATAAGTTCAGATTGACATAAAAGTCTTAATTTCTGAATAATATTAGCTTTTTGTTATTGTATACTTTCTCAATCATTGGTTACTAATTTTACAACCCTAAAGAGGGAGGGAATATCTGATAATTTTTTTTTTTTTTAATTTTTTTTTTTTTAGTACGCGGGCCTCTCACTGTTGTGGCCTCTCCCGTCGCGGAGCACAGGCTCCGGACGCGCAGGCTCAGCGGCCATGGCTCACGGGCCCAGCCGCTCCGCGACATGTGGGATCTTCTGGACCGGGGCACGAACCCGCATCCCCTGCATCGGCAGGCGGACTCCCAACCACTGCGCCACCAGGGAAGCCCAATATCTGATAATTTTTGATGTTTATAAAGTATTTTGAATTGGAGCCATCTGAAAGTCATAAAGTATAATATATCTGTACATTGAAATACTACAGTGTTACGAAGAATATAAAAATATGTGGGGACTTCCCTGGTGGTCCAGTGGCTAAGACTCTGCGCTCCCAATGCTGGGGGCCCGGGTTCAATCCCTGGCCAGGGAACTAGATCACACATGCTGCGTCTAAGAGTTTGCATGCCACAAATAAATGTCCCGCATGCCCCAACTAAGACCCGACGCAGCCAAATAAATAAATAAATATTTAAAAATATATATATATATGTGTGCATGTTGGATTTGCATAGATAAAAGTCTAAAATGATTCACTCTAATGATAGTAGAGAATAAGTAGTCAGTTACTCTTGGGAAGTAGAACTGGGGCTAGGAGTAGGAAAGAGCTTAGACTTCAAATTTTATATACTTTTGAATTGTTGGAATTATTTGTAATAAACAGGTATTACTTTTGTGGTTACAAGTAGTTTGGAGGTTTTTGTTATTTTCTCAAGGAAACTTTTTTTTTCTAACATTTGAGGAGCTTGAGCATCCCCAGTCTAGATTTCTAAAGTAGTTAAAAGCTAAGCAGGGAGGGCTTCACTGGTGGCACAGTGGTTAAGAATCTGCCTGCCAATGCAGGGGACATGGGTTTGAGCCCTGGTCTGGGAAGATCCCACATGCTGCGGAGCAGCTAAGCCTGTGTGCCACAACTACCTAGCCCATGTGCCACAACTACTGAAACCCGTGCACCCAACGAAGAGTAGCCCCTGCTTGATGCAACTAAAGAAAACCCACGTGCAGCAACAAATAAATAAATTAATTAATTTTTTTAAAAAAAAGCTAAGCAGGGAAATTGAGACTTATTACGGTTTAGCCAAAAGTAGGTGATACAGAGGAAAGATCTTTGGGTTGGGAAGTAAGCAATCTGGGTTCCCATCCCAACTTGGTCAGTGACTGGGTGTGAGATCTGGGCAGTCATTTTATTTCTTTGGGCCTCAATTTCCTTGTCTATAAGACTAAAATTTGGACTGAACAATCACTTCCAGTCTGATATTCTGTGAATGTATAAGCTGCCTCTCTGAGATTGAGGGGAAATTCTTAATTATCTTTGTGGCCTCAGTACCCAACACATAGTATTTAATAAAATTTGTTAATAAATAAGTGAAAGAACAGATAACAGGGCAGGTAGGGCGACTATTATATCCATTCGATACCTAAGTTTACCTGATGTCTTTAAGGTCACATTGCTAGGTAGTATAAGAGCCAGGTTTTATGCTCAGTGTCTGAACATGCTGTGGAAAATACAGCAATTCTCCCTCCCAACACAGTGGAGGGAGGCTGTCAGCCCACAGCTGTTGCTGCAGAATTGAAAGAAAACTGTAAATATGAGATCTGAGCACTGTAAGATAAACCTGAAAACACAAACCTGCAAAATGTGAGAGGAAGCTGTGCTAATAAGAGGACATCCATGCATCAGAGTACTAAATAAAGTTGGCAGAGCAGCCTTTTTGAGTGGTGTGTCATCAAAGCCCGGGCATCAGCTGTCCTGGCACAGGGTCAGAGCCAGACTATGGTGAGCCAGCTGTCACGTGCTCCTGTGATAACTCACAAGAAAAAGTTCCCCTGGCAACCAAACAGGCTCCAAGGCCATCCACACACAATCCTCAGCCTTCTCTTAAAATAGCTTCAGACACATTTGATGAAGAGCATCTCTTCACTCAAGCTGCACTTCTTACCCAATATTCAGTTTCACATGCTTCCCAAGGAGCAGAAGCTGTAATAGCTAATCCCATTCTGCTGGTAACTCAAGCCCCTGTCAAGGTCATGAGTTCTTAATTTAGTATAGGCAAAGGCAAACCTATTGACAGTACAGCACCTCCCCTTCCCCCACCCACAGGGCAGAACTCTGGGCAAAGGATAGTGACTCTGCAGGGCTTGGACCTACATATGCAGTGGTCCCTAGGTCTGTGCCGCCCTGACTGGACTCGCTCAGACAGCTGAATTGTAGCGGGGGGGAGTTTCACAGACCTAGAAATGCGGTTCTAATGAAACAGTAAAGGCAAAATGGTCAGAATCAGATATCAAAAACTGGATTAAGACAGACACAACTACATACAATGTATGATCTTGGATTGGAGAAACAATTGTTACGAAGCACATTGAGACAATTGGAGGAATTTGAGTTTGGACGATATATTAGATAATAAAATTTTATCAATGTTAAATTTCCTAAATTTGATCATTTTGCTGTGATTATCCAAGAGTGTCTTTGTTCATTGGAGATAAATGCAGAAGTATGTAGGGGTAGGGGTGTGGTTCTCATAGACAGACATGCAGTCAGAACTAGAGACAAAAGAACAGAGGTCCCTCTCACACACACACACACCCATACATATGGGTATATTTGATATTTCCAAGAAATATGCAGGTTAGAGACCTAGAAATGGAATTAGAGCAAGAAGGTTTAATTAGGGGCTGCTTTATTTATTTTATTTATTTTTTTTGCGGTACGCGGGCCTCTCACCGCCGTGGCCTCTCTCGCCGCGGACGGAGCACAGGCTCCGGACACGCAGGCCCAGCGGCCATGGCTCACGGGCCCGGCCGCTCCGCGGCACGTGGGATCCTCCCGGACCGGGGCACGAACCCGCGCCCCCTGCATCGGCAGGCGGACTCCCAACCACTGCGCCACCAGGGAAGCCCAGGGGCTGCTTTAGATGCTTGTTTGCCCACACCTCATATCCCTCCTGGCACATCTACAAATGGACGGACTGTCAGCCTGAGCCATGCCCCTGACTCCTCCATGACCTAGTCTACTTCTCTTTGCCCTCTGTACCCAGGTTTCCTGGCTTCCTAGACCAGCCCTTTTTTAAAACCCCCAATCCTACTGGAACAAGTAACCAAAGGGGATTCACTTCAGATTCTGGAAATAGAGGATATAAACAACAATGCTATATCTATATACTTAAAAATTTAGACAAGTGACTTCCCTGGTGGTCCAGTGGTTAAGACTCCACGCTTCCAATGCAGGGGACGTGGGTTTGATCCCTGGTCGGGGAACTAAGATCCCACATTCCGCGTGGCCAAAAAAAAAAAAAAAAAAAAGTAGATGACGCGGCAGATTTCTAGTTTTATTTTTTTACAGAACCAACTCTTCGCTTTGTTGATCCTTTCTATTGTATTTATTTTGTTTTATTAATTTTTGCTCATATCTTCATTATTTCCTCCTGCTACTTTCTTTGGGTTTATTTTGCTCTTCTTTTCCTACCTTTCTGGCATGGATGCTCACTTTACTAACTCCATTTGTGAATAAAAATGGTTTTACTTCTTCCTTTTTAATCTGTATACCTTCTCTTCAGCAGCTTTATTGAGATATAATTCATTTACCCTACAATTCACCCATTTAAAGTGTATATAGGACTTCCCTGGTGGCACAGTGGTTAAGAATCCGCCTGCCAATGCAGGGGACACAGGTTCGAGCCCTGGTCTGGGAAGATCCCACATGCCGCGGAGCAACTAAGCCTGTATGCCACAACTACTGAAGCCCACGCACCCTAGAGCCCGTGAGTCACAACTACTGAGCCCGTGTGCTGCAACTACTGAAGTCCACGTGCCTAGAGCCCGTGCTCCACAAGAGAAGCCACTGCAATGAGAAACCCGTGCACTGCAACGAAGAGTAGCCCTTGCTTGCTGCAACTAGAGAAAGTCCCCACGCAGCAACAAAGACCCAATGCAGCCAACAATAAGAATAATAATAGCTATCTTTAAAAAAATTAAGTGTATATAATTCAATGGTTTTCAATGTATTCACAGACATTTGCAACCATTACTTCAAAAGGAACTCTGTACCCTTTAGCTATTACTCCCTATCCCTCATCCTTCAGTCATCAATTTGCTTTCTATCTCTATATATTTCTGGACATTTCATATGAATGGAATACTACAATGTGTGATTTTTTGTGACTGGCTTCTTTCCCTTAGCATATGGTTTCAAGTTTCATCCATGTTGTAGCATGTCTGGGTACTTCATTCCTTTTTATGATTAAATAATATTCCATTGTATGGCTATACCACATTGTTTGCCCATTGATGGGCATTCGGATTGTTATGAATAATGCTGCTGCATAAATTCATGCATAAATTTTTGTATGCACATGTGTTTTCATTTCTCTTGGGTATACAGCTGGGAGTTGAGTTGCTGGGTCAGAAGGTAACTCGATATTTAGTAATTTGAGACTCTGCCAAACTGTTTTCCAAAATGACTGTACCACATTACCGTCCTACCATTAGTGTATGAGGGTTCCAATTTGTCCACATCCTCACCAACACTTGTCATTATGTCTCTTTTATTCTATCCACCTTAGTGGGTATGAGATGGTGTCTCACTGAGTTTTTGATTTTTATTTCCCTGATAATTAATGATGTCAAGCATCTCTTCATGTGCTTATTAGGCATTCATATATATCTACACTGGAGAAATGTCTATCCAAATCCCTTACCCATTTGTAATTGGGTTGTCTTTTATTATTGAGTTGTGAGGGTTTTTTTTGTTTTGTTTTGTTTTGTTTTGTGGTACGCGGGCCTCTCACTGTTGTGGCCTCTCCCGTTGCGGAGCACAGGCTCCAGACGCGCAGGCTCAGCAGCCATGGCTCACGGGCCCAGCCGCTCCGCGGCATGTGGGATCTTCCTGGACCGGGGCACGAACCCGTGTCCCCTGCATTGGCAGGCGGAGTCTCAACCACTGTGCCACCAGGGAAGGCCCCAAGTTGTGAGTTTTTATAGATTCTGGATACAAGTCCCTTATCAGACATATGATTTGCAAATATTTCCCCACATTCTGTAGATTGCCTACTCACTTTCTTAATGGTGTCCTTTGAAACACAAAAGTTTTCAATTTTCATAAAGTCCAAATTAACTATTTTTTTCTTTTGTTGCTTGCGCTTTTGGCTTCATATCTAAGAATCCTTTGTCATATCCAAGATCGTGACTTGTCTCTAACTTTTCTTCTAAGAGTTTTATAGTTTTAGCTCATGTTGAAGGTTTTGATTCATTTTGAGTTAGTTTCTATATACACTGTGAGCTAAGGGTCCAACTTTATTTTTTTCATTTGGACATCTAATTGTCCCAGCACCATAAGACTATTCTTTCCCCATTGGATGATTTTGGCTTCTTTATCACTATGAAATGTACAACTTTATCTCCTGTTCTAACATCTATTTTGATATTACTGTAAACTTTTAGTTACTGTTTACATTGTATATATTTTCCACGATTTTACTTTTAATCTATCTGTTATCTTTAAAGTGGGTTGCTTGGGGACAGCATTTAACTTGAGTCTTGATTTTTTAATTCAAGCTGACAATCTCTGCTTCTTAATGGAGTATTTAAATCATTTGCAGTTAATGCGATTATTGATATGGTTGTGTGTAAATCTACCATCTTGTTTTCTATTTGTCTAATCTTTTCCTTTTTTTTCATTTCCTGACTTCTTTTGGACTGAGCATTTTTTATGATTCCATGCTAACTCCACAATTGATGTATTAGCTATAACTCTTTGTTTTCATTTTATACCTATTGTTGTAGGGCAGGAGTTGACAAATACTGTCTGTGAGCCAAATCTGGCTTGCCTCTGTCTTTGATTATTTATTTCTTTATTTATTTAGGCTGCGCCAGGTCTTAGTTGTGGCATGTAGACTTCTTAGTTGTGGCAAGCAGACTCTTAGTTGCGGCAAGCAGACTCTTAGTTGCGGCATGCATGCAGGATCTAGTTTGCCATCCAGGGATCAAACCCAGGCCCCCTGCATTGGCATGAAGCCTTACCTATTGGACCACCAGAGAAGTCCCTCTTTTTTGATTCTTATATTGTACATTTTTTACTCTCCTTTTTCTTTGAACGTAAGTTTCAAAAGCTATTTTTATCAACTAGCTACTGCAGCTAACAACCAGTCCCAAACTTAAAATAAGCTGCAAACAATCATTTCTTATTTCTCATGATTCTAAGGGTTGACTCTGTTGGCTTCTAGCCTGGGTCAGTGTGGTTGATCTCTGCAGTCTGCTAGTGGCTCAAGTGGGGCTGGACAGTATAAGAAGGACTCATTCACATATTTGGCAGTTGGCAGCCTGTTTGGTCTTGGGGTTGGAACAGGGCTCAGCTGGAATTACTAGTCTCAGCTCATCCTCCAATAGTCCAGGCTTCTTCACATGGTAGTCTCAGAATTCTAGAGCAGTAAGAGAGGGCAAGCTCCAACGCAAAACCAGTTTTGTTTTGTTTTTTAATTTGTTTTATTTATTTGGCTGCATCAGGTCTTAGTTGTGCCGCACTGGCTCTTTGGTGTGGTGTGTGGGCTGCTCTCTAGTTGTGGTGCACAGGCTTAATTGCCCTACGGCATGTGGGATCTTAGTTCCCCGACCAGGGATCAAATCCGCATCCCCTGAATTGGAAGGTGGTTCTTAAACACTGGACTACCAGGGAAGTCCCACACAACCAGTTTTTAATCCTCTGTTTTTCTAATATTTGCTAGATATAGACTCCACCTCTCAATGGGAGAAGTAGCAAGGTCACAATACAAAGGGTGAGTGCACAGGGATGGGAAGAATTATGGTGGTTATTTCCACAGTCAACCTACCAAGTTACCTCACCAAAAGCACTGCAATTAAGTTAAAAGACAAACGACAAACTTGGAAAATATTTACAATTCAAATACAGCTAACACATGAGGAGCTGTCTTAAACTGTTAAGAAAAAGATCAAACCACCATACCTAAATGGCTAAAGGAAATGGACAGTCTCCAAAAAAGGAAATACAAATGTCTTTAGCCACATATTTGTGGAAAAGGAGAGGAGGGAAATTTTTAAGGTCAATTAGATAATCTTCAAAAAACGAATTGCTTCTTGATTCCATGGCACAAAATTTTTTGAAGTCCAAAAAGCTACATAGTGAAAAATCTCTCTTCGTCTCTATATTACATTTGTCATGGTTTGATTGTAGTTATGAAAGATTTTGCCATACAGGAAGTTTTGGTATTTCAAAGTTTTCAAACATTTCAATCGTTTTTATATGGCTCCTGGATTTGTCATAAGTTTCTGACTCTGTGATTATTTAAAAATCAAAACATTAAAACTCCTCCATGATTTCCTTTACTAACTTTTTTTTTTAATATTTAAATCTTTGATCCCTCGAAATTACCCTGATATAAGGGGTGAAGTACAGATCTAGCACGATGTGTTGAATTATCTGTCTCTCTACTACTGATTTACAAGGTCATCTTTTTCATAAACCAAATTCCTGCATATATTAACATTTGGAGGTAGGCAGGTCAGCTGATCGGGGGTGTGGGAGAAACATAACTGAAGTTGCAGAACCTTTCCCTTTCACTTAGCTGACCTAGTGAGCGACTGCAGGACAACAGTCACAGTTCACCTAAGAGAACTACTGAAGGACATTTAACCACCACCAACATAGAAAACCAATGTTTTTTCATATGAAAACTATGTATTTGAGCATAAAATTTAATACACAATCAGAAACCACTATTCTATCAATAACGACATTATTATCTCATCTAAGAACACAGAAATTAAGGTATAAGGAATGCCATGAAGAAATAATTCTTTAAAGTCCTATTCAGTTTACTTTGTTAAGAAAGATGAAATTTATTTGGCTCTGGTCACAGTTCCATCATGTTTACTTTCTTTGTAAGTTCAGCTTCAACAGTATCCTAAAGGAAGAAAGAAACAGCATAAATGTTATAAATAAGGACATAAAGAAGGTGCTCTAACTTCTAATGTTATTTAAAATAAGGGAAGCAAAAAGGAAAAACATTGAAACAGAAATTTTTAAAAATACCATTACAAAATATTAAATATTCTTTGAGATATTCCCCTTGCTTTTATATCTCTCCACTTCCCACACCCCAAAAGTTTTCAGACTCCTGATGCTATTAAACATTAAAAGGTGGGGGGGAACCTTTAGAGAGGTGAATGACTGCAGTGATACTTGAATAGATTTTTCTGACCTTTACTCCCTAAGCAACATACTCCTGCAATGTCTCTCACATCACTCTTTTCCAATCTCATTGCCACTGTTCTCATTACTTCTCATCTGGCCTAAACAGGCCAACTAGTTTCTGCAATTTTCTTTTTCCCTCCTCCAATCCACCCTATACACTGATTCCAGAAAAATCTTCTTAAACAACAGGCCTGATCAAAAAGCATAACCTTTATCACATTTCTCTTTAGCTTAAAAAACAAGGTAACACAGAACAACTTTCAGTGGTCCCCTACAGCCTCCAAGAACAACCTTCTTTATATTTAAGGTCCTTCATCTCATAAACCAATTGACCTTCTTCAGCCCTATCTTCCACTGCATACTCCTAAGCAGCTGGACTGCTTCACTTGCCAAAGCTTGAAAAAGTCCTCCATTTTTCGGCTCTTATGCTTTTGTTAATTCCTTTTGCCTAGAATATTCTATGTCTCTCAACCCTCCTTTTCCATCCCGGAAAATCTATACAAAATTTTAAAAGACCACTATGTATTTTTTATGAAAAAAAAAAGATACGTATATGCCAAAAAAGTATTAAAAGATGCATGGTAATGATACACAGCCAAGTCTGGGACTGTGGCTCACCTCTGAGTAGAAAGGAAAGAAGGAGGAGGAAGGAGTTTTAGCTATGTCAGCATTTATTTTTTAAAAATCGGAAGGAAAAAATGGAACTACTTACTAATTCTCGCTTTGCTTCTTCAATTTTCACCTGAGCAAGAGATGGATTCTTTTAAAGGAAAACAAAATAAGGAAAGGTTATGTTGCCTCAGCTAGGATGCAAGGGGAAAAAGAATATAACAATCCTTTTCAAAAGGCAAAAAACGTTGTAGAAAGTATATCCAATGTACATACAATACTAAAATTCAGCAGACTTTATTTATTTTTAAAATATTTATTTGGCTGCACCGGGTCTTAGCTGTGGCATGTGGGATCTTTAGCTGCAGAATACGAACTCTTAGTTGAGGCTTGTGGCATCTAGTTCTCTGACCAGGGATCGAACCCAGGCCCCCTGCATTGGGAGCATGGAGTCTTAGCCACTGGACCACCAGGGAAGTCCCTCAGCATAGATTTTAAATCATTAAACATGGACCCAGGATTTTCATGATCATTTAGTGCCCTTGGGGAAAGGTGGAAAAGAGGAACATTTTTTTTTAATTTCATAAAAATAATTACCGGCATTAAATCTAAATAGGACTCCAATTTTTTCTTCAGAGGTATAGTCTGTCGTTTTAGTTCTGCCAATTTCTGGGGGTGAAAAAAACACAGAGTAATAGAGATATTCACAATGCAACTAAACACTGTCTATTTCTAAAATAAAACATGACAAAGCATTAACATTAGAATAGTTTAAATAATGTATCAAATAAAGAGCTTCAAAGATAAATGGATAACAAATGGAAACAATCCTTAGAAGATGCTAAAATAGAAGTTATACTCCCATTTATTAAGAATAAGATTTAAGTATGCTGCTTAGGAATACAAAATAATGTAATTAAGAGGAATCAGAACATCAGGGAATAATTAAGAGTCTCAAATACATACTTATGAATTGCCAATTTTAAATTTCAAAAATCAAACTACCAAAAAATCTTAAGAAAAAAAAGTAAAACAAAACCCTCCATTTCTCCCTCTTCCCATGAAAATAGATAAAACCCTTATACAATCTAAAACCCCAGAATTGCATTCTATAGGAGTATGGGACCTGTTTAACTGAAAGAGAAGAAAGAGGAGGACCGAGGTGGTTAGCACATAGTCCCTCAATACATTCGTTCAATAAATAAATCAATAACATATAACTGACCCCAGCAAAGAGTTTCTAGCATATAGTAATAAATAAAGGAAACCAGACAAATGGAAGAATATATATAGATAAACAAGTAATAAAGGTATAAATACCGGTGAACATAAAGTACAGCGGTAAAGGAAAATAAATCAGGTCAATAGTGAATAAAGCTTTATAAAAAGAAACAAATGAAAAAGTAGAGTGCACTAACATTTTAAAGAAAGTTAAATTGGGTTAAAGTAAGCATACCTCTGAAAGTGCTACCAGTGACTGATGAGACAGAGAAGCATCCATTCCTCTGGCTGAAAGTTGCTCCTACAATTACAAAAAAGGGAGTTCAGTTTAAAAAATTATTTTGCAAGTGACCCTCATGAAATATTTTCAACATATAACACAGTAAAGAGAAGCTATAAATCATAGATGAAGGACTACACCTGCTCCTAAGCACTTTTATGTTGCAGGGGAGTCATTCCAGACAGAGATTTGTGACAAGATGGGTGCAGTGCTTAAGAGCCTGAGCTTCGGGGCCTGGCAGCCTGCATTTGAATTGGGATCTGCTGTTAAGTAGCTGTGTAACCTTGGGCAAGTCACCCGCCTTCTCAGCAGTTCCCTGGTCGTAAAAAGGGAATAACAATACTGCCTAGTTCTGAGGATGAAAGTTGAAAATAAGTCTGAAGAGAGCTAAAAATATTCAGTCCTTCATACAAACCTCTGTAGCTCTAATTCCAGACCTGAACTCCTCTGACTTGGCTTTTAGGAAGTCCATGTTCTGAAGACGATTGTCAACTTTGGCCCTTTCCGTAGACAGATGCAACTCTGCCTTCCTGAGATCCCTTTAAAGAATGAAGTTGAGAACATTTTCTTCTCAGTGAAATTATTATAAAAAGGAAGCTCTACTACTTTTTTGATTCAACTCTGGATTAGTCAAGAGTATCAACAGGAGATAACACACTTGCTGGATTTTCTACCATAAATTTTATACGCCAGACTGGCTATCATGTACCCTTCTAGGTCATCTTTCCCTCCATGTTGCCATCTGGGATTTTTCTCAAGGAATACTAAATAATTTTAAGATTAATCTATGTCAATTATTCTTGGAGAAAGTAGATCTGCTGCTCAAAAAACTGACTTAACAGATCCTAAAGTCAATTTGAATTATGGAGGTCCCAAAGGCCTCTCACCTAAATGTGACATGACACAGTGCTTTGCATATACATAGTCAATATTTGTTGGATAAATTTACACACCAGTAAATTACTTGTGCATTCACATACTCCTGATCCACAGCATCTAATCTCTGGGGCTATAGGGACCTAAAGAAGGTCCAAAGCATCAAGAGGGGTACCAGAGCTCTAGTAAGAAAGGGCAACAAAATATAACATGACTTTAAGTTGCACCATAGTTTATAAGTAAAAAAAAAAAAAATTCACATACATTTTGAAAATTATAAACAGGTTATTTGTAAAACAGAGAGAAAAAAGAAACTGTATAAAGTAAAAGGTAAAAATATGTACTCAACCACTCCTACATTCACCCAAGTCATTTTCTACTTAAAAAAACATTTTATCTTCCCATTTCCTAATGTGTTGTTTTAAATCATATCTATCGCCAAAACTAATGTCCTGTTACTGCCTTTATAATAAAAATTGTCACCACTTCCAACTCAATTACTTACTCTTGTAGACATTTTTCTAATACTAAAGTTGCAGTTAGATTTTTCTCAAGTTTTGCCAATTCAAGCTTGATTTCTTCGTTTTTGGATTTGGTGCAAAAAAGATCAGAGGTCAAATCATTCACTGCAGGGATAAAACTAAAAGAAGAATCTAGTCACGTAAATGGACATTAAGGACAAGAATTACAATTATTCCTCATTTCTAAAAATGATTTTATTTCTCTTTTGATTCTTCTTTAACCATGCTGTTTCATACCTCTATATTATTTTACACACTGTTCTCACTGTCTGGAATAACCTTCTTCAGCTGGCAAATTTCCATTTGTCCTTCAAAACTCAAATAAGATTTACTCCCATTCTGGAATTCACTACTCCTTTCTCTGTGCTTCCTAGCTACAGCTTGTACATTACTGTAGTGCTGCAGCTGTCATACTATGTTATAATTTTACATGTCCATCTCCGTTAATTTACCATGAGCAGAGACTGTACTTGCTGGCATTCATTATTCTATTCATTTCTGCTTCCCCAGTGACTATATGTATAGCTATACATATATATATATACACACACACACACATATATATATATACAAACACATATATATAGGGAGGGAGGAAGGGAGAGGGAGGAGGGAGACAGATAGTTACATAAAGAGTTATACAGATTATATGCCTAGGATATAATTAGTATTTGGTGTCTGCTGAATTGACTTAATTCAAGTCTAGATTTCTGCTGCCATAAGGCCTACATGATCTTATATCTAAAACTCTACTATTTAAGTGTGTGTGTGTGTACATATATATTTATTTATATATATATATTTATATATATATATATATTTAAATATTTATATATATTCCAAGCTCTTATATTAGCAGTTAAGCAGAATGGCCATACAATTCTCTGATTATAAGTTGTAGTGGTAGTCCTAGCTAAGATGCAGCCAACAGTGATAGTCCTATGGACTTTTGAGTCAGACCGGGTTTGAATCCCAAGCCTGCCATTTACTAGCTCAGAGAAGTTATTTAACCCACCTCTACCGAGCCTCAGTTTCCTCTTAAGGTTGTTAGAAGGATAATGTCGTTATATAGGTGAAATGCCTGTCACAAAGAATTGAAGGTCTTTAACCTACTCTATCCAATAGGGTAGGGACATGACCAAAAATCACTACTCTATGCTCAACCAGATGATTTAGCCTACTGCTCTTTTTACTGTTTATAGGGAATGATGTGCTACCTAATCCCTCTTCAAATATACATGAGAACCAGCCTTCACAAACCTAATCCTGAAAGAAGAAAACATTAAAATTTAACCAATACCAAGTTTATCTGAAGTAATTATACATACTCACTAGCAATGATAAGGAGTTAACTAAATTCAGTATTTCTGCATACACTGCTAATTTCCTATAAAAAATTACCCTGAGAAACAAAATCTCCTTAGGTCAAGACATTACAGTGTATATGACTGCAGAAATTAAAATTGTCACAAGAATTACCTAGCTAGTGAGGTATCCTTTGTTTCAAGGGCCACAGCACTGTCAACCAAAGCATTCAGATACCTGGAACCAGTGCTAGAGAGATTGGCAGGGGAAAAATTCACACTCTCCAGGAGAAGGTCTTGAAGATGCTTGGCTGAAAAGATATGAGTTTTATGGTGACTAAGATCTTTGTTTTGCTTTAATTTTACCAGCTTTATTGTAATCTTTCACATAACCTATAATCCACTCACCTAAAGTATTTTAGAACATTTTCATCACCCCAAAAAGAAATCCCACACTCCTCAGTCATTATTTTCCAGCTACCCAACCCATGAAGCCCTAGCAACCACTACCCTACATTCTGTCTCTATTCATTTGCCGAATTTGGACATATAATGTCATATAAATGGTGTCATATAATATGGGATCCTCTGTGACTGGCTTCTCTCACTTAGCATAATGGCTTCAAGGTTCATCCATTCTGTAGCAGGTATCAGTCAGTACTTCATCCCTTTTTATGGAAGAATAATATTCCATTGTATAGATTTATCATATTTTATTTATCCATTCATCCATTGACGAACATTTGGATTGCTCCCACATTTTGGCTACTATGAATAATGCTGCTATAAACACTCACGTATGGGTTTTTACATAAACATATGTTTCCATTTCTCTTGGGTATATAACTAGGAGTGGAACTGCTGGTCATATGGTAACTCTATGTTTAACTATTTGAAGAATTGCTAGACTCTTTTCCAAAGCTACTGATATTTACATTCCTGCCAGAAATGTATGAAGGTTCCAATTTCTCCACATTGTCATCTTCACCAACAGCTGTATTATTTATTTTTTTTGCACAGTGATCATTCATAGAACTGAATAATGATCAATAAAATGATAATTCAAGACCTTGTCTTTTTTTTTTTTTTTTTTTTTTTTTTTGCGGTACGCAGGCCTCTCACTGTTGTGGCCTCTCCTGCTGCGGAGCACAGGCTCCGGACGCGCAGGTTCAGTGGCCATGGCTCACGGGTCCAGCCGCTCCGCGGCATGTGGGATCTTTCTGGACCAGGGCACGAACCCGTGTCCCCTGCATTGGCAGGCGGACTCTCAACCACTGCACCACCAGGGAAGCCCGACCTTGTCTTTTTGATTATAGCCATCCTTGTAGGTGTGAAGTGGAATGTGGTTTTGATTTGCATTTCCCTGATGGCTAATGATGCTGTGCTTGCTGGCCATTTGTATATCTTCTTGGGAGAAATGTATATTCATATCCCTTAACCTTTTTTTTTGGCCGCAGCTTATGGGATCCTAGTTTCTTGACCAGGGATAGAACCTGGGCCCCTGCAGTGGAAGCGTGGGGTCCTAACCAGTGGACTGCCAGGGAAGTCCCTCCCTTATCCATTTTTAACTGGGTTGTCTATTTATTATTCAGTTGTAAGAATTCTTCATTTATTGTAGATATAAGTCCCTTATCAGATATACAATTTGCAAATATTTTCTCCCACTCTGTGGGCTGTCTTTTCATCTACTTGACAGTGTCCTTTGAGGACAAAAGTTTCTAATTTTGATGATGTTCAACTTACCTACTTTTCTTTTGTTGCTTGTGCTTTTGGTATCATAGCTAAGAAACCATTGCCAAATCCAAAGTCATGAAGATATACACATATGTTGTCTTCTGAGTTTTAGATTCAGCTCTTACTTTTAGGTTTTTCATTCATTTTGAGTTAATTCTTTTTTTTTTTTTTTTTTTTTCTCAGATGCGTGCCTCTCACTGTTGTGGCCTCTCCCGTTGCAGAGCGCAGGCTCCGGACGCCGCAGGCTCAGCGGCCATGGCTCACGGGCCCAGCCGCTCCGCTGCATGTGGGATCTTCTGGGACTGGGGCACGAACCCATGTCCCCTGCATCGGCAGGCGGATTCTCAACCACCGCGCCACCAAGGGAAGCCCTTGAGTTAATTCTTATATATGTTATGAGGCAGGGTGCAATTTCATTCTGTACATGTGGATATCCACCTATCCCAGCACTATTCACTGAAAAGGCTATTCTCTCCTCCATCAAATTGTCTTGTCATCTTTGCCAAAAATCAATCCACCAGGAGTCTGACTTCCAACATAACAGTGTGAGGAGCTCTGCTCACCTACACTCCAGTGAAACTGGTGAAAATTGTAAAAAAAACCCCAAAAAACAAAACAAGAAAAACCCCCCAAACAAAACACAACCATTTAAAGCTTCTGGAAATGCCCCTAAGGACAAATGGCAAATGAAGAAACATCTGTTCAAGAAAATCTATTAAAATTCAGTGAGGGGGCTTCCCCGGTGGCACAGTGGTTAAGAATCCGCCTGCAAATGCAGGGGACACGGGTTCGAGTCCTGGTCCGGGAAGATCCCACATGCCACGGAGCAACTAAGCCCGTGCGCCACAACTACTGAGCCCGTGTGCCACAACTACTGAAGCCCGCACACGTAGTGCCCATGCTCCGCCACAAGAGAAGGCACCGCAATGAGAAGCCCGTGCACTGCAACAAAGACTAGCCCCCGCTCACTGCAACTAGAGAAAGCCCGTGAGCAGCAACAAAGACCCAACACAGACAAAAATAAATAAATAAATAAATAAATAAATAAATAAATTTATTACAAAAAAAAAGACAAGGAGAAAATCTTGAAAACAGCAAAAGAAAAATGACATATACTAGGAAGCCTCAGTAAGATTAACAGTCAACTTCTTGACAGAAACAACGGAGACCAAAAGGCAACAGGATAACATATTCAAAGTGCTCAAAGAGCAAACTGTCAAGCAAGAATCCTACAAGTAGCAAAGCTTTCTTTCAAAAATAAATGCAAAATAAAGACTCCCAGATAGACAAAAACTGAGAGAATTTCATTGTCACCAGACCCAACTTATAAGAAATGTTAAAGGAAGTTCTGCAGGCTTAAAGCAAGTGACCCCAAACAGTAATTCAAATGCGCACAAAAAGCAATGAATTATCAGTAAAGGTAAATGAAGAATTATAAAGATCATAAATGAATTTTTTTCCTTCGTTTTTCTCTTAACTGACTTAAAAAGCAACTGGATAAAATAATATTTATATAAGGCATTGTTGGATTATAGAAATGTAATATATATGTTAAAAATAGCACAAAGGATGTGGTGGTAGTAAAGGTGTAAAGGGCTAAGGAAATGACTACAGATGGTTAAGTAATAATATAACAGTATACTGTTGAGTCCATAATATTATTAGATGTAATATGTGTAACAATAATACCACAAAAGGGGGGAAAAGAGGAACAGAGCTACATAGGAGCAACATTTCTCTATCTCACTGGAATTAAGCTAGTACAAATATGAAGCTGAGCTGATAAGATTTAGTTGCAAACCTCAGAGCAACACTAAAAAGAACTGAAAAAAAAGAAGTAAAAAATCACTGAAGAAATTTAAATGTTACATTAGAAAATATTTACGTAATGCAAAAGAAAGCGATAAAGGAAAAATAGCAAAACAAAAAAAGATGTAATATATAGAAAATGAAAAGTAAGTTGGCAGATATAAATACAACTATATCAATAATAACATTAAATGGGAATGCATTAAACAATCCAACCAAAGGCAGAGATTATAAGACTGAAAAAAACAACAGGATCCAACTACATGCTGTCTACAGGAGACACACTTCAGATTCAAAGATACAAATTCAGGCATAAGTCAGAGATACTGGGGTTCCAGAACACTGCAATAAAGCAAATATTGCAATAAAGAGAGTCATGTGAATCTTTTGGTTTCCCAGGACATATAAAAGTTATGTTTATGTTATACTGTAGTCTATTAAGTGTGCAATAGCATTATGCCTAAAAAAACAATGTACATACCTTAATTTAAAAATACCTTATTGCTGGGGCTTCCCTGGTGGCGCAGCGGTTGAGAGTCCGCCTGCCGATGCAGAGCACACAGGTTCGTGCCCCGGTCCGGGAGGATCCCACATGCCGCGGAGCGGCTGGGCCCGTGAGCCATGGCCGCTGAGCCTGCGCGTCCGGAGCCTGTGCTCCGCAAGGGGAGAGGCCACAACAGTGAGAGGCCCGCGTACCGCAAAAAAAAAATACCTTATTGCTAAAAAATGATAACCACATCTGAGTATTCAGTGAGCCATAATCTTTTTGCTGGTGGAGGGTCTTGCCTTGATGTTGATGGCTGCTGACTGATCAAGGTGATGGTTGCTGAAGGCTGGGCAATTCTGTGGCAATTTCTTAAAACAGGACAACAGAGTTCGCCACACTGATTGACTTTTCCTTTCAGAGATGATTTCCCTGTAGCATGCAATGCTGTTTGACAGCATTCTACCCAAGAACTTCTTTCAAAACTGGAGTCAATCCTCTGAAACCCTGCCACTGCTTTAATCAAGTAAGCTATGTAATATACTAAATCTTTTGTTGTCATTTCAACGATCTTCACAGCATCTTCACCAGAGTAGATTCCTTCTCAAGAAACCACTTTCTTTGCTCATCCATTAGAAGCGACTCCTCATCTGTGAAAGTCTTATCATGAGATGGCAGCAATTCAGTCACATCTTTAGGCTGCACTTCTAAGTCTAGTTCTCTTGCTATTTCCACCACACCTGCAGTTACTTCCTCCACTGGAGTCTTGAACTCCTTAAAGTCATCCATGAGGGCTGGAATCAACTTCTTCCAAACTCCTGCTAATGCTGATATTTTCACCTCTTCCAACGAATCACGAATGTTTTCAGTGGCATCTAGAATGGTGAATTCTTTCCAGAGGTTTTCAATTTACTTTGCCCAGATCCATTAGAGGAATCACTATCTATGCCAGCTATAGCCTTATGAAATGTATTTATTAAAGAATGACTTGAAAGTGGAAATGACTCACTGGAGTAGCACTTTTAATATCGGTCAAGAACTTTTCTTTTGCATTCACACTTGGCTAACTGTCTGGCATAAGAGCCCTAGCTTTCAGCCTGTCTTGGTTTCCAACATGCCTTCCTCACTAAGCTTCATCATTTCTAGCTTTTGATTTAAAGTTAGAGGCATGTGACTTCCTTTCACCTGAACACTTAGAGGCCACTGTAGGGTTATTAATAGGACTATTTTCAATTTGTTATGTTTCAGGGAATATGGAGGCCCAAGGAGAGGGAGAGAGAAATGTAAAAGTCTGAAATATTGTGAGAATTACCAAAATGTAAGAGATACGAAGTGAGCAAATGCTATTGGAAAAATGATAGATTTGCTCAACACAGGGTTGCCACAAAACTTCAATTTGTAAAAAAAAGACCCCTCAATATCTGTGAAGTGCAATAGAGCAAAGTGCAATGAAAATAAAGGCTGGAAAAAGATATATAATGCGAACAGCAACCATAAGAAAGCTGAAGTGGCTGTACTAATATCAGATAAAATAGACTTTTTAACAAAAAATGTTACTAGAGATAAACAGGGACATTTTATAATGGTAATATCATCATATAATACAAAGTATTCCCCCATTACAATGGAATGAAATTAGAAATTAGAAAGAAATTTGGGAAACTCATAAATATGTGGAATTAAACAACATACTCCCAATAACCAAAGGGTCAAAAAGAAATCAAATCCTTTGAGGTGAATGAAAATGAAGACATAACATACCAAAACTTAGGGGATGCACCTAAACCAGTGCTTAGAGGGAAATTTATACTTGTAAATTCCTATGTTAAAAAAGAAGAAAGATCTCAAATCAATAGCCTAAGCTTAAAACATTTAAAAAAGAAGAGCAGACTAAACCTAAAGCAAGCCAAAGGAAAGAAATAATAAACAACAGAGTGAAAGTTAATAAAATAGATTAAAAAAGAAGAAAAAAATCATTAAAACCAAAGCCTAGTTCTTTGAAAAGCTCAACATAATTGAAAAACCTTCACCTAGTTTAAAAAAAAAATTTTTTTTTGTATTGGAATATAGTTGATTAACAGTGTTGTGTTAGTTTCAGGTGTGCAGCAAAGTGATTCAGTTATACATATAGAGTACCTATTCTTTTTCAAATTCTTTCCCCATTTAGGTTATTACAGAATATTGAGCAGAGGGACTTCCCTGATGGCACAGTGGTTAAGACCCCTGTCTCCCAATGAGGGGGCCTGGGTTCGATCCCTGATTGGGGAACTAGATCCCACATGCATGCTGCAACTAAGAGTTCGCATGCCACAACTAAGGAGCTGGCAAGCCGCAACTAAGGAGCCCGCCTGCTGCAACTAAGACTCAACGTGACCAAATAAATAAATAAATATTAAAAAAATTAAAACTGGCAATAAAATAAACTATAAAGCACACCACTATGAATATCAGGTGACTGTCATTTCCTTAAAAATATATATATATTGAGCAGACTTTCCTGTGCTATAACCTTCACCTAGATTGACTAAGAAGAAAAAAGACTCAAATTACTAGCATCAGAAGACAGTACATTCCACTGATCTACCTACTTAATAAAAAGGATTATAAAGGAATACTATGAACGATTGTACCCAGAAATTTAGATAACTTAGATGAAAAGGACAAATTCCAAAAAGGACACTAACTACTGAATCTAATTCAAGAACTACTGAATCTAATTCAACAACTAAGAAGTCCGCATTCCACAACTAAGAGCCCCCATGCCACAACTAAGACCCGGCACAGCCTAAATAAATAAATATTTTTAAAAAAATAAAGTACATGATGTGTAGAGTTAAGATATCAATGGTGGCAGGGCTCTTCTGGATACTTTAGTATAGTAAATTGTGTCAAAATTTT
This sequence comes from Physeter macrocephalus, assembly GCF_002837175.3. Taxonomy (NCBI): domain Eukaryota; kingdom Metazoa; phylum Chordata; class Mammalia; order Artiodactyla; family Physeteridae; genus Physeter; species Physeter macrocephalus. Next base: position 60,481,085 of record NC_041232.1, on the reverse strand, counting down.
GTATATATTACTAGAAACATTTGCTACTTAATATATGCCACTCTAAAAAGTACTCAAGGACAGCCATGAATAATCTTACTTTTAAAATCATTCGAATTTTCATTACATAATAGTATAGACAAAAAGAAAGCTCTTGCAAAATAAGATTTTTCTGGACTCAAAGCCCCTTTCTCCATACTGTATTTTAATAACTACTAAAATAAAATCATTTAAAATTTAAACAAGTTTAAAGGCATACGGGAGAGTATGACTACAAAGGGGCATCACAGGGGAGGTGTTTGGGGGTGACAGAACTGTTCTGCATCTTAGCCGTGGGGGTGGTTCTCAGAATCCATGTGTGTTAAAACAGTACACCAAACAAAAAGTCATTTTACTGCATACTAATTTTTTAAAAGAAAACTGGAAAAAAGCACATATGCAATAGATTTACAATATAAATTGCTCTACATTCAAAACAACATATGTAACATATGCCATACACCTGCTTAAGTGTAGGCAAACGTAGATCTCACTTCTTTCCTCTTTTGTATATTCCCAATCTTTATTTTTGTGGTTTGTGTTATAAAGACAATGGATGTGTTGAATACACTTTTTTAAACTACATATGCACAGCAGAAAATTCTCATGCAGTCCCATGAATACATGGCAACAGAGTGATTTGTTCAAGTCACAGTTCATGGCTGCCACCTCAGGTGTCATGATGGCTCATTATAACTAAAGCATGGAGACTGGAAAGAGACTCTTATCTTTTACGTGTTACTGTTTCACCATCAGAGTATCAATAAAATATATACTATAATGAAATTTATGATTAAGTTACTATAACAACACAGTGTAAGACAAATCTGGGTAAAATAAAGAAGCAAAACTGACAAGTAGTCTACACTAAATCAATCTTGTATACTTCAGTGTTAAACAATTTGGTTACCTCTAGTTATTATCTCATTCAAAACTCTGGAATTAATCTCACCTTCTGATTCATATTCCCTTGCTTTCTGTTTCAAGTCCTCTATTACCAGGCAGACATCCCTGTCCCGGACCCTGTTGCGTTCTGAAAGGTGATGCAAAATCTGCGTTGTCCGCGGATTCACCTCATATTGTGGAATGGGATGATCTCCAAATATTTTTTTCAACCAGGCAGCAACCTATCCATTACAAGGGATACAAATTTTGTAAGCCTTGTTTTTTGCAATAGCACGAAGAAAATATGGCCAAGAAGTGATGAGTAGCAAAAGAAATGCTTTCCATGAATATTCTGGCATCCTACTTACTTCACATCCTAATTTGTCTTTAGGGTGAGAGATACCAGATGTCAGGAAATAAAAAGTGAGCAAGCACAATAAATAAAACTACCAGAAAACAATCTATCCTTTCCCAAAGCTACGAAAGCGGTATAGGCTAATATTTTGCATCACTCGAATAACTTTAAAGCTCAATATGCAGGTGCTAAGGCATTATTACAGTTGCAAAGTCTGAAAAAAGAGTTGTCCTCAACACACCACAAGACCCGCAATGCCAGGAAACTCCTAGAGCTGGGATGCGAGACACTGAAGCAGGTCTGGTGTGAAAATTCTGGTAGGAAGCAGCAGTGAACGGAGAGGCTTGGCTGGAAGTTGACTTTGGGTTCAGAAGTCCCCCTCCAGTCTCCAGGGGGAGGTTTCGCACCAGGGGGCTCTCCTCAACCCCTCTCCAAGCCCGAATCCCGGCAGGGAAGGCCGGGAAGGAAGGGAAACTCTAGTTATTATCTCATTCAAAACTCCCGCCCCAAGGGTGGGGGTGGGGGTGGGGGGGCGATGGTCTAAGGGGGGTGGGGCGGGGAGGCTCACAGATCTTGAAGGCGGGACTAAATATGGACCAGCAGAGGAACAAAGTAAGTGGCGCGCCCAGGAGATCCGCCGGCAGGGCAGGTGTATCAAAGACGCGGTTTCCGTGATGCAGCAAAGCCCCGCTCCCGCCCCATCACCTGCGCCTCTTTCTCCTCCTGCGCTTCCATAGCCTCCACTCCCGCCACTTCTCGAGCAGCTTCTCGCGGGAGAAGCGCCTCGCTTGCTCTGATGACCCCGCCCACACACCGTTGGGCCCGCCCCCTTTGGGGCCCGGGATTTCTGGGAGTTGTAGTTTTTACTAGGACTCCAGGCGCTGAGCCCTTGGACTAGGCTGGTCCAAGGCTTCAGCACTGCAAGGCTCTCCTCCGATACCACCTCGCAGCTCTCTGCGCTCTCCATGGTATCACCTGCAGTACGAGAACTAAAGTTGCCTAGAACCAGGCTGTTTTTTCTTTCTAAATGTGCTGGAGACTGTTTTAAAACGGTTTACGGCATACAACTGCTGGCACTGGCACTGCCACTCAGCCATTCTTGCATTCATTTCTTGCGTTTCCTAAAGTTCTCTCCTTCCATCACTCTGTAGTTAACTCCATGAGAGGTTCTTTATATTTCTACGGGAATGTATAGTTTTCTATGTTTTCCTATTTTTGTTTCATTCTCACAGGAATCCTGTAAAATAGGTGGACACCCATTATTTTACCTATTTTCACATTAAAACCACACACTCGGAGTATATGACTTGACCAAGATGAGGTGGTAGAGCTGGAATCTGACCACAGTGTTCTGACTCCTATTGGGTGTTTCAGTCTTCCTCAGGTTATACCATGCTGGTGTCCACAACCTCCCGTAGTATACTGATACGTTAGGAAACGTAGACCATGTACTCAACTTTCTGTGATATGTGGTTTAACATCAAATTGTGGATAACTTAGCACCAAATATCTTTTTCCTAAGTCATATGTCTATTTTAAATAATTAAACTTTTCAACGAAATTTAACTAACTAGCCAGCACCATACTGTATGGCTTTTTTATTCTTTTTTTGTTTGTTTTGGTTAAATATGTATCTGCTCATTAACTAAATTCCAGATAAGTGGGGGGAAAAGTTATCTTTTTGCCCTTTGTCCACTTTCATCACTACAAGTTTTACAAAATATTCCTGAACTTTGTTTTTAAAAACCAAAATTTTACCTGTTCCTACACCTAATTTCCAGGAGGACTGTCGTATGTATCCATGGCTCATCTTGAAAAGAAAGTAGAATATTAGAGAAAGGGATTGCTGGCCATATAATATTTGCAAGCTGTTTTAGGAGATGACTGTTATAACCCATATTCATATGCCCCACCCAAATTAAGGTTTTGTGTAAACCAGGATTTGGTGGATGAAGCTGAAAGATCCTTCTCAGTACAGGCGCAAGTGAAGGCAACGTTAATAGTCTCCACTATCACAAAATACCCAGCATCCCCCCACCCCCGCCAAATTCTCTACATATCACAAAAATCTCAATATCACCAAAAAATCGGGGAGGAACAAAAGTCCCATCCTGATTTCATTGGGTTGGTATAGAAAGTTATTTTCATCATTTCCATTTTACTTCAAATGAAAAAGTAAAGTCCCTACTGTCATGAAACTAGTTGCTTGCAGAGGAAAAATTGAGCCCTAGCCCACTCTCAAATGAGACTTTTTTTTTTTTTTTTTTTTTTTTTTTGTGGTATGCGGGCCTCCCTCCGTTGCGGCCTCTCCCGTTGCGGAGCACAGGCTCCGGACGCGCAGGCTCAGCGGCCATGGCTCATGGGCCCAGCCGCTCCGCGGCACGTGGGATCCTCCCAGACCGGGGCGCGAACCCGGTTCCCCTGCATCGGCAGGCGGACGCGCAAACACTGCGCCACCAGGGAAGCCTCGAATGAGACTTTTGATTCTGGACCATTCTTCGCAGGATTGGCAACCACTCTATTTGAATTTGTGCTTGTTATACTTTTTTAAAAAAACCTATTTCCTTTTATTTATTTATTTATATTAATTATCAATTTTTGGCTGCGTTGGATCATTGTTGCTGCATGCGGGCTTTCTTTGGTTGATGTGAGTGGGGGCTACTCTTTATTGTCGTGCGCGGGTTTCTCACTGCAGTAGTTCCTCTTGTTGCGGAGCACGGGCTCCAGGAACGTGGGCTTCAGTATTTGCAGCACGCCGGCTCAGTAGTTGTGGCTCGTGGGCTCTACAGCGCAGGCTCGGTAGTTATGGTGCAGGGGCTTAGTTGCTCCGTGGCAGGTGGGATCTTCCCAGGCTAGGGCTGGAACGCATGTTTCCTGCATTGGCAGGCAGATTCTTAACCACTGCGCCACCAGGGAGGTCCCCATGCTCGTTATACTTTTTAAACAATTTGCTCTAATTCGCAAACAGGATTGTTTTAGATCGAATCTAAAAGAACTGCGATTCTCCAATTTGAGTGCTTATCAGATCATCTAGAATGGTGTGGATGCTTTTCAAAGATTCAGATTGCCCCCAATTTTTGACTCAGAGGATCTGGAGTGTTAGCCAGCGATCTGCGGATTAATCCGCGTTAATTCGCCCAGCAGGAAACGCTCTGCTGCCAAACCGCCCAGTTGAAATAACTGTTTACTGCACCTACATCACCAAGGTTTAATAGCTGTAGCTTCGGACCCGCCACAATCAACCCCCCTGACGGTCAGGCTAGCCGCGCCCCAGGACGGGGTGACGCCGGCATCAATGCCCTGCCGGGATGCGGTCTGGTAACTGCTTCTTGGCCGGTTCCGCTACCCGCGTGGTCGCCCAGGGCAACCATAAGGTCTACGCGAAAGATCAAAGTAAATGGGTAACCAATGCCTGGGCCGAAGCTGGCAAAGGCCTAATTAGTCATTTGGAGGTTCAAATCTAAAAACGATCCTTAAAAAAAGTAATTACCGGCAGATTCGCGTCCGGGGGAGGGGCGGTACTTCCGGGTCACGTGTGCTGGCGCCTTGACTTTCCTCGCAGCTCGGCCATTTTGTCCCAGTCAGTCCAGAGGCTGCGGCTGCAGAGGAAGCACCTGAGGAAGAGCTGCGAAGATGCTATCCGTGCGCGTCGCCGCGGCCGTGGCCCGCGCCCTCCCTCGGCGGGCCGGGCTGGTGAGCGCGGGGTGCCGGCGGCAGGGAGGGGGCTCGGCGGCAGTAGGTGGTCATGCACGGGCTCGGCTGCTCTTTCTGCGCGGAGGGTGAGGGGCTGTGGCGGGCGGCGCCATCTTGCTCCGCTGGCCACTCGGGCTGTCCTGGGCTGGCGGCGGAATGGCCCTTTAGTCGCCCCGTGCGGGAGGGTGCAGAGTGCTGCAGGGGAGGCAGTGACCTTCGTGTTATCCAGAGATGGCGCCTCCGGAGGATTCCAGTCTTTGTCTGAGAGAGGCCTTGAGTGAAGGTCAGGACTCGGGCGCTAGTTTTCCGAGGCCTGCTGCGAAACGGCGAGGTTCGGTCCGGCTGCTTCTCCGGGACTTCCTCGTTGAAGGTCAGAGCACTGTTGTCAGGCCTGGTTGAAGCGAGCTTGGGGAGCCTGACATTGTATTGAAGGTCAGCAGGCCTCAGCCTTCCACCTCTTCCCCGAGGTCGGTTCAGAGGAAATCAATAAATGAAGGTGGCTTTTTGAATGCTTCAATAGGCGGTCTCTTAGTGCTGAATAGTGAAACGATCATGAAAACACCGTACAGGTGCAAATATGCATTTCACTGCGGCCGATACCTTGACAGCAGAGGAGCTGGCTTCTAAATTGTCCCAGTCTGGCAGATTTTCCTTTATGGTGCTTTGACGTGTTTTAAGATTTCGTCCTTGAGGAATCGTTAGTGTTTGAGAAATCAAGTAAAATAAAATAGAACATAGGTTGGAAAAAACCTGTGGAGGTCAGTGCCCTTCGTTACTAATATCACTTGGGGTTAAGGACATAACCTTTAGGTCCTTTGTAAACACTTTTACTTGTTCTTTCATCTTAAGAGTATATCAGTTTGGGAGGTGAAATAAATATATTGGTCATTTTACTACCCTAACAACCTTTGGTAGCGTTTTGGATTTCTGTTAGCAAAAAAAAAAAAAAAGCATTTTTAATGATTTTCATCCAGGTCCTATAGAAGGGAGTGTCTTCAGAATTGACATTGACCAACCACAGTGTTACAACTTGAAGGAGGAGGGGTCCAGATTACTGCAAGCTTTGTTGAAGGCATTTTTTTTTAAAAAAGTGCTATATCTCTTAGTTTCTAATCAAACTCTAACATTTACAGGCTTTTTTTTTTAAGGTTGAAATAGAAAATCTATTGAGATTTGCCCCTTTTAGAAGCAGTTTATCAAATTGAGAATTTACACAACTCAATTGAAATATATCTAAAGTCAAAATAATATTAACCGATGTCTTTAAAAAGAAAGATATTTTGTTAGCTGTTGCTTTTTAAAATATGCTATGCTTTTTTTTAGCATATTTATAGTGTACCAGGAGCTGCATAATAGATTTTCACATAGATCAAAAGTGCTTTCTCAGGTGGTGGTTAGTATTTACGCTGATAATTTGATTAAGCCAAGCCTGCGTTTGTTTAAGCTTGCTAGTTTTATAAAGGCTTTTTAAAAAATTAGATTAAAAATAAAAATCCTTGCACTAGGTCTCCAAAAATGCTTTGGGATCATCCTTCATTGCTGTAAGGAACCTCCATGCCTCTAACTCTCGTTTTCAGAAGACTGGTAAGTTGTTAATTCTGTGTCTACACCACACTTACTACCTTGCTATTAAATGAAAAATCAAGTTACGTAGGTTACATACCTACTGTGGATGTTTTGGGTTTTTTCCATTAGTTTTTTCTTTCAATTTTAGTTACTATGGAATCTCAGATTCTTAACCCATAATGAGCCATTTAGCCCTGTCTTGGCAGGTTCTCTTGTTCTAGTGAAATGAACTATAATTATGTAGTTCTCTTTTGATGTTAGTACAGGTTCTTTTTTTTTCTCATAATGAATGCCCCTTTGGTGGAAACAAAGTATATATCAGGTGGTGGGCACCCTTTCTGATCTATGAATCATTTTCTCTCCTAAAAAACACTGGAAAAAAGCAGGTACTTTTTACCTCTATGTTTTTCAAAGACAATAATTGGTAACCTATACCTGGCAGTCTGAATTTGCACATTGTAAATGCAATAGAGAAGTGAGGAGGTAAGCTTAGGAAGATGCTGTAGGTTGGGGAATTTCTTTTGAAATGTGCATTAGGGCTTTTGAAGTAAAGTTAGGTATCTCCCACATGCTGAGATGAAGAATAGTACCTGCATCCTTTTAAAGGAAAAGTTACAGGTTTTCCCCACTATTTGAAAGTGGAACATTCTAATGAAACATTTCCTTAGCTGAAATGGCTAAAGTGTGAAGAAGCGATTACCATTTTTTGTAAAAGTGAAATGGCATAAATGAAACTTTGGAAAAGAGGGGGATACCTGTACTTACACTTTGTTAAACAGTTGCCTTTTTTTGGCTGCGAGACTTGCGGGAACTTAGTTCCAAGACCAGGGATTGAGCCTGCGCCTTCAGCAGTGAAAGCACAGAGTCCTAACCACTGCATCGCCAGAGAATTCCCAGAGTTGCTTTTTAAAATACACTGCATTTTAAAAATATGCTTTTTATAGAGTTTAGTTTGAGTTAAATTCAAGTTTTAACATAAATACAGATTTCCTAGAGATTAAACCAAAGAATTACAAGTTAGGAAATGTTTATTTTAAGGGTATTGCTTAATTTGATTAGCTCCTTATCTGGTTTACATTTGTCTCGTGAAGTTTTCTCTCAGTCACTTGGATTCATTTTCATAGTGGTAGGTATCAAGCTTTTTTGAATAGAATGTTGGATGTTATGTTTTAGAATGCAATTTGATTATTATGATCAAAACTTTAGTTTATATATTTTTGGGGAAATGAGTTTTGAAAAGGTCTTTGGACCAGGTTGTTCTTGTAATGGAATTGTCCTCTCTTAATAGGCACTGCTGAGGTGTCCTCTGTTCTTGAAGAGCGTATTCTTGGAGCTGATACCTCTGTTGACCTTGAAGAGACTGGGCGTGTTTTAAGTATTGGTGATGGTATTGCCCGTGTACATGGGCTGAGAAATGTTCAAGCAGAAGAAATGGTAGAGTTTTCTTCAGGTTTAAAGGTAAATTATAAAATGAGATTTTGATGTTTTAGCATTGGTGTCTCCTCAGTTATTCATTTAGTAATTCAGAGATTGTGTCAGATTTTTTTTTTTACTTTGAATCCTAATCTGCTTCACTGTTTGTGTTTGTCATTATTATAGATTGTGAAAAAAAATAAATTTTTTGTTAATCAAACTTTTTACCCTAGGGACTGATTTACACATAAGTTGTAACCATTAGCATTGAAATATAAAACTGAGTAAATCTTCACCCAGATTTTGAGAAGTTCAAGTCTGTTTGTAGCTGTTAAGATCATTCTATATGAAAGCATTTGATAACTTTAATTAAATTCATTTCCGGTGGAAAGTTGAAAGCCACTGACTTTGTATTTCTAGTAAGAGTGGATCTGTTGTTGAGAAGTGAGCTAGTGATGTAGCTATCAGAAGCTCTCTAATGATACAAGTCTACTTTTTTCTATTAGATTGAGCCTAGTTGGGCAGTAGGGTGAGAAATAAAAGTTGTGGGAGTCACGGGTTCTCTGATGAAAGCAGAGCATGATATCCAGGTGGACCAGGGGCAGTAGTATTATCCACTAATCACACAGGGGGAAAGATCTTGGTCTTCTTACTAGTGTCCAGTGTGGAAAAAGAGCCTGTTGGTGTGGAAGACTAATTATGGAGCCGAAAGTTTTATCAGTAGCTCTCAGACCTTGGCTAAAAATTTAATCTCTCATCTATAATGTATATATATTTGAGAGGTTAGGCTGAAATAGATGAACTGAATTTCCTTTTAGCTTTTTTTGTGGGGGGGGTGTTGGGTCTTCATTGCTGCACATCACATGGGCTTTCTCTAGTTGCAGTGAGCAGGGGCTACTACTCTTCATTGCGGTGCACTGGCTTCTCATTGCAGTGGCTTCTCTTGTTGCAGAGCACAGGCTCTAGCCGTGTGGGCTTCAGTAGTTGTGGCTCGCGGGCTCAGTAGTTGTGGCTCGCAAGCTCAGTAGTTAATGGCGCACAGGCTTAGTTGCTCCATGGCACGTGGGATCTTCCCGGACCAGGGCTCAAACCCGTGTCCCCTGCACTGGCAGGCGGATTCCTAACCACTGCGCCACCAGGGAAGTCCCAACAGGGCAATTATTAATTTAAATTTTAAATAGCCACATATGATTAGTGACTACTCTGTTGAACATCAGATATTCAGACTAAGGATTTTGTACCTGCGATGATACTCCATGATATTCCTCTGTGTTTACTGTAAGTAATTCTCCAGAGCTTCATTTATTGACCAGAGTTCCTGGACTAGCCTTTTTGCTTTGGTTATGATTTAGGGACCTAAAGTCTTACCATTTTGAAATATGATTGTAATGATGAGAGATGACCTAGCACTGTCATATTATATAGATTTGTTTTTGATTAAGTAGCTTTTAATTTAACTTTTTACTAACCTGATGGGTACAGGTTCTGACTAGATAGTTTTTAAAAATTGTTCATGGAGTTCTCACAGATGTGAATCAAGCATGTCTTAAAATTCCTAGTTGACCTTGATCGCTTTATTTCATACTGGCACCCAGTTCAAAAACCATAGTCAAAGGAAATGCAGTAGAAAAAGCTTAAACTGTTCAATTTCTTTGCTTCTTTTAGTTCTTAGAGGATGGGATAAGGTGCTTCTTAGGCTTATAATTCTAACCTATGATTATTCAAGGGAACATGTTGCTGTTTTAGAAGTCTTAACTAAGGAAGATTGTTCGTTGGAAAAATACGAGTAAACCAGATCTGAAAAGTCAATATTACTTTTTCTCTCTATTTTCATATGTAGTGTAGGTATATGGGAAGAAGTGCCGCTCTAGCTTCATGGGTATTCAATTGTGTCTTTTGTATAGGGTATGTCTCTGAACTTGGAACCTGACAATGTTGGTGTTGTCGTGTTTGGAAATGATAAACTAATTAAGGAAGGAGATATTGTGAAGAGAACTGGGGCTATTGTGGATGTTCCAGTCGGCGAGGAGCTGTTGGGTCGTGTAGTAGATGCCCTTGGTAATGCCATTGATGGAAAGGTAGGTTTAACGTTTACTAGATGTGGTTGTAGCTTCTAACAAAGAGTCAAACTGATTGTTCTGGGGTTTCTTTTTATCGTTTAACAGGGTCCAATTGGTTCCAAGACCCGAAGGCGCGTTGGTCTGAAAGCCCCTGGGATCATTCCTCGAATCTCTGTGCGGGAACCAATGCAGACTGGCATTAAGGCTGTGGACAGTTTGGTGCCGATTGGTCGTGGTCAACGTGAGCTGATTATTGGTGACCGACAGACTGGGTAAAGACTCGATAGCTTGTTGAAAAGTTCTAACTAAAATTTGCTCTGTGGAAAGATTACTTTTAGGCTTGGAATGGTAAGTACTTTGGATATCCAGGAGAGAGTAGAATATGATGTAAGGAGGAAGAGGAAGAGAAGTGAAATTTAAGTTGGGGGATCCTTTGAAGTATTTAGTAAGATTTATGTTTATTTTCTCTTTTTAAAGCAAAACGTCAATTGCTATTGACACAATCATTAACCAGAAACGATTCAATGATGGAACTGATGAAAAGAAGAAGCTATACTGTATCTACGTTGCTATTGGTCAAAAGAGATCCACTGTTGCCCAGTTGGTGAAGAGACTTACAGATGCAGGTATTAAGGAACTGTAGTCTCATTGCTGTTATCTGGGATGCTGCTAATCTTAGGATAGCTTATGCTTAATGTAGGCTTATTTTAATTACTCCCTAATGAGCTGAAGTTTCTAATATAAACCAATACAAAAATAATAAGTAAAAAACTAGTATAAAACAGCAGCTAACTTTTAAGGTTCTGTCAGTTTCGTTAAAGTAGAAGCTATTTGGATAATTTTAATAGTAAATCACAGTAAAAGCACTTAGATAATTTTTATTCTAGTCTCTAATCTAAAATCACAATATTGATAACCATGTAAAACTTAAAATTTATTTTCTTCTCAGATGCCATGAAGTACACCATTGTGGTTTCAGCTACTGCTTCGGATGCTGCCCCACTTCAGTACCTGGCTCCTTATTCGGGATGTTCTATGGGAGAATATTTTAGGGATAATGGCAAACATGCTTTGATCATTTATGACGACTTATCCAAACAGGTCAAATGAAATGTATTTTTAGACTCTGTTTGTATGTTGGTGCCACAATGGTAGTTGACAAATGTAGCTTCTGTCTAATAGGTGAACTTCACAACCCTTTTCTATACCATAGGCTGTTGCTTATCGTCAGATGTCTCTGCTGCTCCGCCGACCCCCTGGTCGTGAGGCCTATCCTGGTGATGTGTTCTACCTACACTCCCGTCTGCTAGAGAGAGCAGCCAAAATGAACGATGCTTTTGGTGGTGGCTCCTTGACTGCTTTACCAGTCATAGAAACACAAGCTGGTGATGTGTCTGCTTACATTCCAACGAATGTCATTTCCATCACTGATGGACAGGTATTGATTTTATGATAAAGTAAGTGTGAAAGCTTCGGATGATTTCAAGGCATTGGTTGAGATTAGTAGTTTTGAACTAATTTGTTAAATGCTTTTTACTTTTCATTTTGGGAGATCTCAAATGTTAAGAGAATAGTATAATGAAACCCCGCATATCCCACCCATTTATCAATTCGTGGTATAGTGTACTTCATTCTTGCTTTCTTTTTACCCACTATTCTCTTCCCTGTATAATTTTGAAGCAAATCCTGGAGAGATCACACCACTTCACTTGTATAAGTTTCAATATAAATACGATACCTGTTCTTTTCTCATCTCACTCACATTTCCTAATCTCAGCAATAGAATATGCAGGTTGATTGGGTTGTGAAAGATTTGAGGAGCTCTTTAAGAAGACATTTAACATTCTTCCTGGCTTCAGCTTTTGCTACAGTGACTTAATTTTGAAAATAGTTGATTTCTTTAGGCCTGCTAATAAGCGTGAGTATTTTCCTTACATTGTAGATTTTCTTGGAAACAGAATTGTTCTACAAAGGTATCCGTCCTGCCATTAACGTTGGTTTGTCTGTATCCCGTGTTGGATCTGCTGCCCAAACCAGGGCCATGAAACAGGTAATTTGCATCACTGTGTCATTAGGTTAAAAATCAAAGTGTATTTGTATGGTGGTCTGTGTCATTGAGGTAAGTATTTTTGTATTGTGTGAATTAACCATTTCTGTATTTCAGGTGGCAGGTACCATGAAACTGGAATTGGCTCAGTATCGTGAGGTTGCTGCTTTTGCCCAGTTTGGTTCTGACCTCGATGCTGCCACTCAACAACTCTTGAGTCGTGGTGTGCGTTTGACTGAGTTGCTGAAGCAAGGACAGTACTGTGAGTTGTACTTTCCATTTGGTCAAGTTCCTACTGTGTGTTAGGACCTGGGAATATCACATAGCTCCTTATAAGGATATGTGCTGTTAATCTTTGATCAAAGATGTTGTCTTTTGAATGTGATTGATACCTGTGTTACTTAATTAAAGTACAGTCCTTATCATTTGAATGTAAATGTGAGGAAAGGTGTACTAATACCCTTCTTTTGGGAGTTAAGACATAGTAGATTCCATTCCTCCCCACCATCGCCCTCTTGGCTATATGATTGTGGAATTTGGCAGATTTAAAAGAATGTTAGTGTCGGTAATTCCCTGGCAGTCCAGTGGTTAGGACTCTGCCAAGGGCCTGGGTTCGATCCCTGGTCAGGGAACTAAGGTCTTGCAAGCTGCGCGGGTGCGGCCAAAAAAAAAAATTAAAAAAAAAAATGAATGTTAGTGTGTACTACCTTGCTATAAAGTTTCAGCAAGTTATTTATACCTAAAAGAATATAAATGCTGCTGGATGATATACAGTGCTCATGGAATATGCTCAAAGGTTACACTTCAAGGCTTACCATTATGAGGAAAAAACTGATTCAGGGTGGGGAGGTGGGAAGGAGTACTGATGTGGGGTTTCCACTTGTGAAAGTAGGCGATCTGTAGAGACATGTTAATAATTTGTGGAAAAAGTAAGTTTCTCTGACTTTGGAAACATGGCATGTATTTGTTGAGCAACTCACTTATTTCTTTTCAGCTCCCATGGCTATTGAAGAGCAAGTGGCTGTTATCTACGCTGGTGTCAGGGGGTATCTTGATAAGCTGGAGCCCAGCAAGATCACAAAGTTTGAGAATGCTTTCTTGTCTCATGTTATCAGCCAACATCAAACCCTGTTGGGCAAAATCAGGTATGAACACAACTGATGTCTTCTTTTTTGTAAGCTTTAAAATGTAAAGTCTTATTTAAATTCTTTTGAATTCTGTAATCAAGCTAGTCATTGAATTTTTATCCAGGTCAGAACTGATCTGCTTTTGTTTTCAAAATAGGACTGATGGAAAGATCTCAGAAGAGTCAGATGCAAAGATGAAAGAGATTGTAACAAACTTCTTGGCTGGGTTTGAAGCTTAAACTCCTATGGATTCACATCAAATGCCAGTTTGGTTTTGTCATTGTTTCTTCTTGTTCCATTTATAAAAGGATTATTCCAATACTGCAGATGTACAGTAATCACATTAAAATAAAGGTTCCATATTGCTTGGTGGCTTTCTATAGATTCTTTAAAAAGAACAGAGATTATACTTTGAGGAATTGGTGAACAGGCTTCTTAGCTTTTTTTTTTTTTTTTTTTTTTTTTTTTTTTTT
>NC_041232.1:60451869-60467358 GCF_002837175.3 Physeter macrocephalus | reverse complement strand
CCCGTGTCCCCTGCATCGGCAGGCGGACTCTCAACCACTGTGCCACCAGGGGAGCCCTCTTAGCTTTTTTTACTTGATTATTATTAAAGTTAGCAGGCCTACATAATATTCGAGACTGAGTTCTTTGTAAGATTCTAGAGTGCTTTGTGATTGATTAACGAGAAATTCACTAACTGGATATATGTGGCAAAGTTCATATTTGATAATGTTGAAAAGTCTGATTGACTTCTCTTTCCAGAAGACTAATTTGCATAAAGAGGTACTGTAGGCATGAAAAGAATAGGGCAACTAAAATTGTCAAAGAAATTTTAAAAAATGCTAAGTGAAGAGTGAAAGATTAGGACAAAAATTGAGAAAGGAGGTATCAGAATAAAATTGTGAACATGTCATTATTTTCTCATGTGCTTTAACGTACCTTTTATAAGCTGCAGTTCTTAATTAAGTGATCAAGTTTTCATGGTTAATATTTTTGGTCTTATTTAGGAAATTTTTACAGTCAGAAAACTATATTTTCTACTAAGAGTTCTAAAGATTTGCTTTGTCATCTGAGCTTAATTCAGTATTAGAGTTTTCCAGAGAAATAAAACATAAATAGCCGTATAGAGAGATTATGGGGTTGGCAAGTTTGAAAGGGTAGATGGGCAGGTTGGAGACCCAGGGAACAGTTGTATCTGGAGGTAGAATTCCTTCTTCCATGGTGGACCTCAGGTTTTTCAACTGGATGAGACCTACCCATGTGGAGAGTAATCTGCTTTACTCAAAGTCTACTGCTTTTTAAGTGTTAATCATCTAAAAAAATACCTTCACATGGGACTTCCCTGGTGGTCCAGTGGTTAAGATTCTGTGCTTCCAATGCAGGAGGAGCAGGTTCGATCCCGTTTGGGGAACTGAGATCCCATGTGCTGGGTGGCACGTGGCCAAAAAACCCTTCACGGCAATGTCTAAACTGGTGTTTGACCAAAAACTGGATACCATAGCCCAGCCGAGTTGACATAAAAGATTGACCATCATCATCCATTTGGAGTTGTATTTTTGTGTAGAGGTCAGAGAAATCTTTTTTTTTTCTTTTCTATATGTATATCCAGTTTTTTCAGCTCCATTTATTAAATGGTTCTTCCCCACTTAAACTGCCATATGTGTGTGGTATTTAAATTTCACCCATGCCTGTGTCTTTCTGGGCTCTATTCAGTTTTAAATTAATACAGGCGTATAATTTAATGAATCAAAAACTCAAGACAGGGCTTTTGATGAAAAATGGCAATCTCTTGTCTACCCCCAACTTTTTGCTCTCTTAAAGCAACTAACTTCATTTATTTCTTTTGTCAGTTACTTCCATTTTGCAGTTTTTATTCCGCTTTTATATTATATGTGTGATCTATTGATCTCACCAAATAGGTACGAATTTTTCATGTGGACACTCACTACCCACCCTACCATAATCCTCTGTCATTACAATATAAACAGATTATGATTTGAGATAAAGAAATTTTGCTTACGTGATTTCTTTATGAGCTGATGAAAGCCAAGATGTTTATGTTCTTCTCAGTCTCGGTAGGCTCTCTGTATAAATAGAATACTTTAAAACAGTACTAGTTTAATTTGTCTAATGATAGACAGATGATACTGATACTAAAAGAGCAGATATGCCCTATGAAAAGTTTTTGTGAGTCTGGTCATTTAGATTTTAGTTTCTACTGTCAATAAGCTGTATGAATTGGGTAAGTCATTTAAGTTTTTGTTCATGTAAGTAAAGAGTTGTGCTAGAACATGTAAAGAATTCTAAGCTGTATGGCCCTTTCCCTGATTTTACTGAGCTAAAGCCCAGCCCATTCTATTGCAGCAGTGAACCAGGAACAACAAATTCTAAGGTTCAAATGTATTTTTTTTTTTAATCACTCAGAGACTAATGTGATGGGGCACTTCACCTGGCTGTTCTGAACAGGCAGGCCTGAATACTCTGATTAATGGCCTTCTTGTGCGGCAGCCAAATGGCCTATCATAAAATGGTTTTTGTACAGCTTATGGAGGAATGGTGAACGTCTGAAAAGGTACTTGACCTTTGAAATTTGAGGTTTTATGGCTTTCAGATACGTATTTTAAGGTCTCTTGATAATAAAGTCTATGATTCTAGAAATATTAAGATAAGCATATTTTATTTTTTATAAATTTTAAAATTTTATTTTGTTTTTGGTTGCGTTGGGTCTTCGTTGTGGTGCGTGGGCTTCTCATTGCGGTGGCTTCTCTTGTGGAGCAGGGGCTCTAAGTGCACAGACTTCAGTAGTTGCGGTGCGCGGGCTCAGTAGCTGTGGCTTGCGGGCTCTAGAGCGCAGGCTCAGAAGTTGTGGCACAGGGGTGCTTAGTTGCTCCATGGCATGTGGGACCTTCCTGGACCAGGTCTCGAACCCATGTCACCTGCATTGGCAGGCGGATTCTTAACTGCTGCGCCACCAGGGAAGCCCAAGATAGGCATATTTTAAATAGTGCTTAGTTTATTGAGCGTCACCTATGAGATGAACACTAAAGAAAGGTAGGTACAAAGTGACCAAGGCAGAAGGATCCACTCAGTAACTTATCTAGGGTTAGGGAGGGAGGACAAAAGACATTTAATGTAATGATGACTTTGTAAATACTGTGCAGCTACTACCGAGAAATACAAATAAGATGCAGTAAGTAATCAGTACAAAATGCCATTTGAATTAAAAATGAATACCTACTGGTAGAGCTGGAAAAGAGCTCGTGTTGGCATTTGGCCAGAGGAAGACTTTTTACTTTTTAAATTTTATCTATTTATTTTTGGCTGCATTGGGTCTTCGTTGCTGTGTGCAGGCTTTCTCTAGTTGTGGCGAGTGGGGGCTACTCTTTGTCATGGGGCATGGACTTCTTGCGGTGGCTTCTGTTGAGGAGCACGGGCTGTAGGCACGTGGGCTTCAGGAGCTGTGGCATGCAGGCTCAGCAATTGTGATTTGTGGGCCTAGAGCGTAGCCTCAGTAGTTGTGGCGCATGGGCCCAGTTGCTCCACGGTATGTGGGATCTTCCCAGACCAGGGATCCAACCCATGTTCCCTGCTTTGGCAGGTGGATTCTTAACCACTATGCCACCAGGGAAGCCCACATTTTTTTTTAGTGGGTTGAAGTATAGTTGATTACAATATTGTGTTAGTTTCAGATATACAGCAAAGTGATACAGTTATTTATTTTTCAGATTTTTCCATTATAGGTTATTAAAAGATATTGAATATAGTTCCCTATGCTATACAGTAAATCCTTGTTTATATACAGTAGTATATATCTGTTAATCCCATACTCCTAATTAATCCTCCTCCCTTTCCCCTTTGGTAGCCATAAGTTTGTTCTGTGAGTCTGTTTTGTAAATAATTTGTGTTATTTTTTAGATTCCACATATAAGTGATAATCATATAATATTTGTCTTTCTCTGAATTTATTTTTTATTTTTGGCTGTGTTGGGTCTTTGTTGCTGCGCGCAGGCTTTCTCTAGTTGCGGCAAGTGGGGGCTACTCTGTTGCGGTGCACGGGCTTCTCATTGCAGTGGCTTCTTGTTGCGGAGCAGGGGCTCTAGGTCCTGGGCTTCAGTAGCAGCACGCGGGCACAATAGTTGTGGCTCACGGGCTCTAGGGCGCAGGCTTAGTAGTTGGTGGTGCATGGGCTTAGTTGTTCCACAGCATGTGGGATCTTCCTGGACCAGGGCTTGAACCTGTGTCCCCTGCGTTGGCAGGTGGATTCTTAACCACTGCGCCACAGGGAAGTCCCCTCTTTACTTTCTTTTTAAATTATGAAAATACTCAGACCTAAGAAAAGTTGAAAAAATAGTACAAATAACACCCATTTACTCTTTATCAATATACACCAGTTGTTAATATTTTGACGCATTTGCTTCATTCATTCATTACTTCGTTTATTCATTTTTCTGGTGAACCATTTGAGAGTAAGTTGCAGGCATCCTGACAGTTTGGACACTTCAGCTAAAACATTTCAGCAACCATATGCTAAGAATAAAGGTATTCATCTTTATAACCACAATACCACTATTACACCTAAGAAAACAAACATTGATTCACTAATATGCAGTCCTTAATAAAATTTCCCTAATTATCTCCCCAGCATCTTTCACTGAATGGTTTTGGCATCTGTTGATTCTTGTCTGAAATAGTTACAACATTGGGAGTTGTAGTGGTGGTTTTATAATTCTTTTCTACATTGACTAGCTGGCATTCTCTCAAGGAAAGCATTCCATCTTATATCAGTATGAACCACATATCGCAAAATCAGCAATGGGAAGATGCTCCTGGAGTAATGTATGGAGGAAACCAGGTGTAAGCTTTCTAGTCCTCTCCCAGTCCAAGGGTTTTATTGGGGCTAGTCACATGGGCACCTTCTGCCTAGCATGTACTAAAATTCCAGACTCGCGGAAGGAAACAGGTATTCAGCGTAAGTCACATTGTACAAGCAGTTAGGCACAAAATTTTTCTATCTGTGTTGGAACTGAATACCAGTCAGGTTTCTAGATGCTAGTCAAGGGCTAATCTTGCAAGCAGGCTTTTCTCAGGATAGCAGCAGTCCCAGGCCTGCTATATTATCTCTTCTGCACAGGCATCTTTAAAACAATAATTATCAGCAAGACCAACCTGCAATATTGACCTCACTTGTACTCTCCAGGGGTCCTGCATTTAGCCAGTTAAAACAAATCCTATTAACCATAAAGATGTATTTTAGAAAGGTGGTTTACACAAGTTTTTGTCTGAACCTATTTTATTTGGCCAAGGCATCAACTCGAGCCCAGCACAGCTCTGGCCCCTCAACTGGAGCTGACCTGAATGCCTTCCTGAGCTGAGGCAGCATCATTATAGTACAGGAGTATGGTATATTGTCACAACTAACGAACCAATATTGATACATCATAATTGACTAAAGTTCATCCTTTATTCAGATTTCCTTAGGTGTTTTGTTTTCTACTCCCCCCCCCCCCATGAATTTCTTTAGTTTTTACTTAATGTCCTTTTTCTGTTCCAATTTCACATCCAGGATACTACATTAGTCATCATTCCTCCTTAGGTTCCTCTGGGCTGTTTCTTAGATTTCCTTGTTTGTAATGACCTTGACAGTTTTGAGGTATAGTAATTAGGTATTTTATAGACTATCTTTCACTTTGATATTTTCCTCATCATTAGACTAGGGTTATAGGTTTTTAGGTGAAAGACCACAGAGGTAAATTACCAGTCTCATCACCTGATGTCAAGGGTACATGCTGTCGATGTGAATTATGACTGTTCATGTTAATCTTGATCACCTGCCTGAGGTTGTGTTTATCAGGCTTCTCCACTGTAAGGTTACTCTCCCCCCACCTCCTTCCATATTGTATTCTTTGGGGGGAAGTGACTATCATAGCTTCCACTGAAGGGATGGGAAGTTTTGCTCACCTCCTTGAAGGTGGAGCATCAACATAAATTATTTGGAATTATGCACAGAAGATTTATATATCCTTTATGTATTCAGTCACCTATTTATATCAGTATGAATTCCTGGTTAATTATTTTATACTTTGGGTTATAATGCAGTATTACATTTCTTCTGTTCAAATTGTTCCAGCTTTGGCCATTGTGGCCTCTTTCAGTTGGCTCCGGTGTCCCTTTGTAATGCCCTCAATTGTGTATGTGTACATGTGGGCTTTCTGGTACTGCAAAATGCTCCATGCTTACCTTATATTGTATATTTCCTGCCCCAGCCCTAGAAACAGTCCTGGTTTTTTGGTTTTAGTTTTACAAGTTATTTTTATATATATATATATATATAAATATATATATATAAAAGCACACACATATACATATATATATACACATACAGGATATGAGTTCTTTGTAGGATAAATGTATTATAAATTTCATCTCCTATTCTTTAACTTGCTTTTCACTCTTACTAAATGGTGGCTTTTGATGAAAAAGCCTCACATGCAGTAGGGTGTCTTTTGTGACAGTGAATATCAAAGTTTTCCATCTTTAAACTACTTTGACCAGGAACAGATCCTCTGAGTTCCTTACCTCACTCACTTTCACTTATGAAAATTCCAGTCTTAAAAGGTGTTGAGGAGGGGGAATTTTCCCCTCCCCCACTTTGACTGGCCTACTAATAAAATTGACACCTGACAGATTAACGAGAAAAAATAACAAATTTTAATTTGTGCACATGGAAGTCTCAGAAATGGGATATAAGGAGCGCCTAAAGCAGGCAACTTTTTATACTTATTTATTTATTTTAAAATATTTATATTTGGCTGCGTTGGGTCTTTGTCGCTGTGCGCGGGCTTTCTCTAGCTGCAGTGAGCGGGGGCTACTCTTGGTTGCGGTGCACGGAATTCTTGTAGTAGCTTCTGTTGCGGAGCACGGGCTCTAGGCATGTAGCCTTCAGTAGTTGTGGCACACAGGCTCAGCAGTTGTGACTCGCGGGCTCTAGAGCGCAGGCTCAGTATTTGTGGCACAAGGGCTTAGTTGCTCCACGGCATGTGGGATCTTCCTGGACCAGGGCTCAAACCCATGTCCCCCGCATTGGCAGGCGGATTCTTAACCACTGTACCACCAGGGGAAGCCTCTGTACTTTTTAGACAAAGAATAAATTTGATAGGAATTGTCAGGACAAAGAAACTTAGGCTTTGGGTGCTTAATAAGTCAGTCTAAACAGAGTTTGGGCTTGGGGTAGTAAATGAAAGAATTACAGTAACAAGTTTTGTTTATACAGGCTTCTTGGCCCTGAATTCCATATCTCTGGTGATAAGGATGTATTTCAACCTCCTAGTACAGGGAGGGCACCTTTCAAATGGGAGATTTATTTCCTGCTTTCAGGGAGATAGGATGGTGAAGTGTCCCTCTTGCATTTGCAATTTAAATAACTTTAACTCAAAATCAATATGTCATTGAGGCATATTTTGCGGGTGGTCTGCTTTGGGCCCCAACAATGGTATTCACCCTAACCCTTGCTTTGATCCATGCAGCTAGTAGCCTTTGGGCACTGAAGCCTCCTCCTGGAAGTTTTCCCTTTGTATTCTATTCCTGTCCTGTTGTGACCCTCTGTTCCATTCCTCAATCTATTCAGCTTCTAATCTTAGTGACGAAATCCATCCTCTCTGCTTTTGACATTGACTTGGCAGACCTAATAACACAGCTTACTCCTGCCCTCTGGTGCTTTTGTACCATGGCCTCTCCTTGGCCAGGTCCTGGTCCTCGGATTCTGGCTTTACCTCCTTGGCCAGGTTTGCTCCCGTCTCCTGGAAGGGAGGGATCAGACTATGGGAACTGAAGTAAAAATTGGTTCTGCTGTTGATCAGAGAGAGCTTATTGAATTCCCTGGCTGGCTCCATCATTGTCTAATCCATGAGAGTACTTGAGAAAATATCTTTACCTTGAGGTGCTTTTCAGTCTTCTTGGGGAGGTAAGCTATCCAGGAGGAACAGAAATTAGAGAAGAGCATAAGGATATAAATTATATTTCATTAAGGGCTAGTTTGTGTGACAAGGATGACAATTTCTAGAAATTCAATAAGTGAGAAGACACTGAAGGCTGGAGAAGGTGGAGAAGTGGTGCTGAGATGGAACTTGAGCAGAAAGAAGAGCAGCACCCAGGCAGCCTGCAAAAGAGGAGCAAAGTTGGGATGGCAGAAAAGCCTGACTGGGCTGGGGTGAGGAGAGGGGAGGAAGCCGGGGAGTGAAGTGGGAAAGGTCAGAGTAGGGAGGGTCTTGACCACACAGGGGCATTTGGGACTTAATTGTGATAGGGAAACTGTGGCTTTGTGATGAGAGCAGAGACAAGAAGAAAGCAGTGTTTCAAGAAGGAACAACTAAGAGGAATTGGTGGAGGGGAGGAAGAGGAGGAAGAGGAATGCAGACCGATTTTTTTTTAAGTGTGAAGGAAAATTGTTGATTTTAGTGGGCATTTGTTATTTTTGCCACTCACCATCCATTTATCTTATTTCAGGGAAAAGATCCCTATTTCCTTCTGGGGAAGCCTGCTTTTCCTCCATAACTTTTCTGGAAAACAATTTGACAGTTTTATTTCAAAACCTTAAAAATGTTTATATTATTTAACCTGTAATGCAACTATGAGGAATTTTTTTTTGAGGTATAGTTGATTTTCAGTGCTAATTTCTGCTGTACAGCAAAGTGATTCAGTTATACGTATATATACATTCTTTTTTAAAATACTCTTTTCCATTATGGTTTATCATAGGATATTGAATATAGTTCCCTGTGCTACACAGTGGGACCTTGTTGTTTATCCATTCCATATAAGCTTACATGTACTAGCTCCAACCTCCCACTCCATCCCTCCCCCAAACCCCTCCCCCTTGGCAACTGCAAGTCTGTTCCCTATGTCCATGAGTCTGTTTCTGTTTCGTAGATAGGTTCATTTGCGTCATTTAGATTCCACATATAAGTGATATGATATTTGTCTTTTTCTGACGTATTTCACTTAGTATGATAATCTCTGGTTGCATCCATGTTGCTGAAAATGGCATTTATTTCATTCTTTTTTACGGCTGAGTCATTCCATTGTATATGTGTACTACATCTTCTTTATCCATTCATCTGTCCATGGACATTTAGGTTGTTTCCATATCTTGGCTATTGTGAACAGTGCTGCTATGAACATTCCATTATGAGGAATTTAACAAAAATTTATATGAAAGATATCACAGTAATATTTCTAAAAGCATTAAGAAAATGCTAAGGAAGTATTGGTATATCCACTTGATAGGAAATTATGCAAAAGTTAAACAATGACACTGAAGATTTTTCTTTTTATTTTGGGGAGGGGTTGAAATAAACTCACATTGTATAAATTCAGAGGTCCAGAGGGCATGAAGAAAAGTAGGTCTCCTTCCTGCCTATGCCCCTCTGCCCCATCCCCCCCATCAAAGAGATCCATTTAAAACGTGTGTCTCTTCTTTTTCCTCCTCACCCAATGGCAGTTTGTTTTGCTTCTTTTTTTTCCCCACTTAATAGCTGTTGATTGTCCCGTATCAAAACACAGCTTCCGGGCTTCCCTGGTGGCGCAGTGGTTGAGAATCCGCCTGCCGATGCATGGGACACGGGTTCGTGCCCCGGTTCGGGAAGATCCCACATGCCGCGGAGCGGCTGGGCCCGTGAGCCATGGCCGCTGAGCCTGCGCGTCCGGAGCCTGTGCTCCACAACGGGAGAGGCCACAACAGTGAGAGGCCCACGTACCACAAAAAAACAAAACAAAACAAAACACCGCTTCCTCACTTTTTTAATGCTTGAATGTGAATTCATTGTATAGCTGTATCACAATCTATTGAGCTATTTCTCCACTGATGGCATTTAGTTCTTTAAAATCTTTGGCAGAATAACCATGCTGTTATAAATAACTATACATACTTCACTTTGCACACATAAGGATATTTGGAGGGTAAATTCTTCAACATGGAATTGTTGGGTCAAAACACAGGAGCATTTAGGGAATTCCCTGGCGCTCCAGTGGTTAGGACTCCGCGCTTTCACTGCTGAGGGTGTAGGTTCAATTCCTGGTCAGGAACAATCCCGCAAGATCCTGCAAGCCTCGCGGCCCAAAAATAAATAAATAAATAGCATTTAAAATTTTGATGACATGGCCAAATTTCTCTTCACAGACTCAATTTTTACATGAAAGAGTATCTGTCCTGTCTGGCCAGCACCAGGTGCTATCAAACTTTTTGTTAGGAAAAGTGTGTTAAAGGACTTTAGAAAATACTAATGAAATATTGTTAAGTTACAAAACTCAAAATTTTATGTACACTAAGAGCTCAGTCATGCAAATGTATATTATTGGAAGAGATGCCAAAATATTAAGTGGTTTATCTTAAATGTATTGATCATTAAACTTCATCATTCCATTGTTGCTGTAGTAGTGTTATTTAATTTCGTTAGTAAAATGTCCCCAAATTGTTATAGACCCTTGGATATAGTACAGATATTACTTGTCTTTTTACTCCCAACACCTGTCCAGGTGATGAGGTTAATAAATGAGGGATATTTTCCGGCAGCGCGGACAGCCATTTGCAATTTGCAATCTTGCCACCAGGTGGTGGAAGAGAGTTAAAATTCAGGGGACTGGGTTCTGAGCCATGAAAATCAAGTACAATGTACCGTGGGATGTTAAAAATGTTAAAACTGAAAACTTAGACAATTAGAATTGTATTTAAAATATTTGTTGAAAAATATTCAAAACTCCCAGGAAAAAGCTTGATGCTGTCTGTGGCACTGCAGCGTCTTTCATTTCCCTAGTTTTCACTATTTCTTACCCCTCCTGCTGTTTAGCCTGTCCCCCTGGTGCCCTCTGTGGCCTCTGCTTCCCTTTATGATACTGTCAGGCTTACCTTTCTTCCTTCTAACCTAACTGCTTTCCAAAGAGATGAACAACAAGATGAATGAATGCATGTCCTCGGAGTGACCCAGGGTTGGAGGCCACCTCTCTATCCTTGTTGCCATGACTACTGGTGGGATGTCGTCACAGGGGAGGGCGCTAGGTATTACCAGGCAGAATCTTCCAACTGTCCTTCATATCACCCCAGCAATTGTCCTTTCTCTCTGTCTGGACCAAGCTAGAACCTGCTCAGAGGCAAAGCTTGCCTCTCCAGGCATGAGGTTGTAGGCTGGCACTCTTGACCTTCATCCTCCCGTCCTTGAATGGATGTGTCCCAGGAATGACCTCTATCCTGGGCTCTTGATTCTGTTTGGAAGGGAAGAGCTGTAACCGAGCTCTTCCTACCTTAAGTACGCTGTGATCTTGGTCAAGTCAATCAGCCTTTCTGGGCTTCGGTTTTGGTTCAGGGCATGTAGCACAGGGCAGTACTTTGTCCCAGAGTGCCGTTATTACTACAAAGCCCGGATGGGTCTGACTTGCCCTGGGTTATGTTTATAAGTGTGTTATGTTACAAAAGTGGAGGGAGAGGAAGGAAGTTCGGGCTCCTACTTCTGGAATGGGATTGGTGGAAAAGGGTATTGGGTCTGGGTTCTAAGATGCGGAAGGGTCGCGAGGAGCTGAGTTCCCGGATGCCTTGTAAGGACCCCACTGAGGGACCTAGAGTCAAGGGGAAACAGTATCAGTGATCTTTCCATGACTTTTAGACTAAAACGTGCTTGTCTGTCTGTGGCGGGCGCCTCTGGGGTCCTGCACTTGACTAGATGAAGCGTCCACACCTGACGCGGCCGCTAGCATTGTCAATGCTCAGGCTTCACAGAGCCGACGCGCTGTCCCCGAGACCACCTCCGATCCGGCGGGGGCTCCTTCCACCACCACCGCGCAGAGCCTGGATTTCTCCGTGAGGAACGGGGTCGAGGGAGGAGGGGGCTTGTGGGCAGAAACGGAGCCGAATTCGGGGAGGCGACAGGACCGGTTCCCTCCAATCCTTAAAGGCCTCCCGAAGGAGGGGGAATGTAGGGCTGACTAACTGAAGCCTGACGCCGCAGGGCTCTAACCCGCGGGCCGCATACGCGCGGGACGAGTGCGGAGTGCCTGGTGCTAGCGGCGTGGGGCGGGGCTGCGCGGGGGCGGGACTCGGAGGCGGGACGCGCCGCTGGCCCTGACAGTCCGCGTCGCAGCAGGCCTGCTTTGGCTTTTTCCTCTCCTGGCGCGCCGGCCATGACGGGCTCACTGTTCAAGGGGAACTTTTGGGTAAGTCGGCGGGGTAGGCGACCCATAGCCGGGCTTGGGAACGGGGGCTCCGAGGGGAGCCGTGGGCGCCTTCCCAGTGCTCCGGGGCAGAACGCGAGGGGAGGCATCGCCGCCGGCCTGTCTCTGCGCTTCCCCCAGCCCGCCGCGCGCCCGCGGGTCCCCGGGATCCGATTCCCCGAGGCTCCCCCTCGGCCGCCCGCGCCCCCGGACACTGCTGACGGGTGTAGTTTTAGAGTCGGGACATTCCCCCCTCATCTCATGGGGAAACCGATACCCAAAGAGAGGAGTCACCCGTCCGGGGAGAGTCGCCGGTGGCCCCTGAGGCTGCGCTGTGAGCGGATTTGGGGGGACGTGGGGCGGAGAACGTGTGGTGAACTTCGCCAGGCTGATCGGCTTTTCCAGGTCCGCGGAAACGTACAGCTTGTCCGAGCCCCATTAGCTCCCGGCTCGCCCCGGCAGACGACCCTAGAGGCGTTCTACAGCAGGAGCTTTGCCGGGTTCCGCAGCTCCGCTTCCTGAGCCTCTCCCTGCCTTTGCCCCCGCCCAGGGGCGGGGGGCCGGTGCGTGTGTGAGACCCTGCGAGCTGGTGGGGACATCTGAGCCCGAGGACGGACCCAACCAGGAGGCAGCAGTTCTGCCTGCCCCTCTCCCTCTGTCCAGTCCTCTTCCCCCCATCATCTGACTCCGCAGGTGCCCCTCAAGGGTCTGTACTCCCTCATTCGGAGGAACCGCCCTCATCCCTTTAAGGCAGGAGCAGAAAGTCAGCACGTCTCCAGACTGACATACTGCTGCCAAGCCGCCCCAGCTCCTTACTTGAGACCCTGATTGTCCCCCATTCAGCCTCATAGCTGCTTAGCAGGTTCCTGTCCCCTGTCTAGAGCTGCTGGGTAGAGAAACCTGGCCCTGTAACCTCCGGGACACAGTTTAGACCCTGCTTTGTGAAGTCCCTTTTCCTGGAGTTTTTGAGGTTCTCCTGGGGCACTGCCCACCTGTAGGGTGCAGCTCACGCCCCCTCCCCCCCCCCCGCAGCTTCACAGAGAAGGTGAACAACCTCGCAGCTGTCCCCTTGAGGAGGCCTGGGAGTTCTTTGGGTAGAATAAAGGACTTCTGGGTCCCATGACAGGCATTGTGGGAGAAAGCAGGGTAGAGAGACCTGCCTTTCTTCCCCTCAAAGTGTAACACTCAGTTTTCAGATCTCTGCCCAGTGTCTTCTCTTCAGGGAAGGCTTTCCTGACTGCACCCAATAGCACATGTTCTGTTCCTTCATAGCATTTGTCAGTTTATGGTTTTGAGTTTGGGGGCCTACAAGCATGTGAGCACCTTGTGGACAGCTATTTTGCTGGCTTTCAATGCCACTGCCCCTTGCACAGGCTGATGCCAGTAGGTTCTCAGCAAATAGTAGTTGAATGAGTCCAGTGGATCTGTAAGGCTGACAGGGCATGTAGTGGGGTGAGAGCCGCGGCCTCCATCCTCAGAGGTCTCCCAGGCCATAGGAAGGCAGCCCCCTAGCCGCTCCCAGTGCAGACTAGCAGGAGTGGTTAGGGGAGGGGGGACATGTGAGATCTGTGTTGGGAGATAGAGGTAGGGTGAAGGTCCAAGGCAGAGAAATTTCTGGGTTTTTACTTTCTTTTTTTTCCCTGTGAGCTTTTACTTTCAGAAGATACGAGATCCTGAGAGATAGTTTGCAAAGATATCTTCCATCTCTAATTTCCGATACTTTATGTCAAATAATAAAAACAGTAATAGCTAATATTACTGTGTATAGAGTCTGTGGCAAGCACTGTTCTAAACACTTTACACATACCACTCATTAAGTCTCACAACTACCCTTACTGAGTATCCCATTTTACAGATGAGGAAACTGAGAGGCAAACAGGTTAAGCAACATTCCTCAAGTTTGTAGAGCTATTAAATAGTGGAGCAGGACTCAGCATAAACCAAACGCTCAGTGAATGCCTTCAACGAGGCTGGTGCTCAGCTAGAGTGTCCCTTTGGCAGATGGTGGGGACATATTTGACTCTTCATGTGGATATCTTTCTCCTTCACCTCCAACCATGAGCTCCTGGGAGGTTTGCACTGGCTCCCACCATCCACTGAGCCCCCAGAACTGCGATGGTGCTTTGCATGTGGATGCTCAGGAATCAGGCAGATGGGACAGTCAGCCTGGATTTGGGAGAAAAGGGGCAGAAAGGAAACTGTTGGAGACCTCAGGGGCTGCCTGCGATGCTCTCACACTCTCAGGGGTGGGGGAGGGGAGCAAGGCTGTTGTTATCACTGAGGGGATGGCAATAACTTTCATGCTTCAAGGACAAGAAGGTTGTGATTACATAAGGTAGAAAACTTTGGAAACAAGGTGGGTATCAGTTGAGTGAATTTAATAAATATTTAAGAAATACCTTCTCTGTATAGAGGTGGCATTTGCAGGGGTAAGACCATACATACTCTTGGGTTGAAGGTAGATTTCCTCATTAGGAAGCCGTCAGGGAGGGCGGGCTTTGGTCTTGAATGCCTGTCCTCAGGGATGTAGAGGGCAAAGGGGTCAGGGGATGGGAGATTCTAGCAGGAGTGAAGAAAACTGGGCCAGGGGTAGAAAGGGTCTGTTCCAGGATGGAAATCATAGGGAAGGGACAGTAGGAGACAGATGGGAGGAATGGCAGAGGGTAGAAGAAGTCAGAGCCACAGGACAGGGTCACCAATTGAAGCTGAGCAGTAGGAGAGAAGAAAGGAGGGCTTGAAGGAAGCTCTGTGTAAGGTGAACAGGAAAATCAGGTGCAGACCCCAGAAATAAGGAAGTCACATGAGGAACTGGTTTGTGGGGAGGGAAGGAAAAGGAAGCAGAAGTGGTATTGACAATAGGCACGCCAGGAGCCTCCTGAAGGCCCCCCCCCCGGCCCCCACCCCCCAGGACCATGCCAGGGTTGCTGGATATTGGGAGGTCTTGGGGAAGAAACAGGGTGCCAGACAGCAAGGTTTGGGGGTATTTTAATATTTTAACAACCAGTACAAACACGTCAGTGAGTGTGCTCTGATGTCAACATTCTGGGTTTGAGGGGCTGGTGGAGATGGCCCCAGCACCTTGGAAAGGGTGTCCAAGCAAGAGAGTGCACGGAACAGCATAACGTGCAGAAGGGTCATCAGCAGAGGCTCTGAGGTGGCCTGGCCAGGTTTGAATCCCGGGTCTGCCCCTTGTAGCTGGGTGACCTTGGGCAGATTACTTCAACTCCCATACTCAGTTTTTCCATGTAGAAAAATGAGGACAATACCAATGTCTACGCTCTAGGACTGTTGTGAGGATTAAATCAGAGTTTAGTACGTGCCTGGCGCATAGTGAGCACTTGCGATTGTCAACGATTATCAGCACAGAGGTGACAAAGGAAATGGGTGACAGTTACTCGAGGAGAAAGAATCAAGAGATAAGAGGTCACCAGAGAAGCACTCTTGGTGACTACCTGTATTTTGGCAGGAGGAGAGAGGGGTCAGAGAAGGAGAGGCAGAGATGTATGGATTCAACCCTCACAGGAGCCATCGCAGGCCCAGGAGAGGAATGTTCCATGAAAGTTGAGAGACCCATGGTTAAATTAGGTAGATGTTCCTGAAAAGGTATAAGTCAGCGCATACTTTACAAATAATCTTATTCAAATGCCCCATGGAGAGTTTAGTTAAAGGAACCTTTCGGTGGATTTGTTTGAAAAGGGAATACTCAAGTGTTCTTTTTTTTGTTTTTGCGGTACGTGGGCCTCTCACTGCCGTGGCCTCTCCCGTTGCGGAGCACAGGCTCCGGACGCGCAGGCTCAGCGGCCATGGCTCACGGGCCC